>NC_069501.1:222670140-222839114 GCF_027579735.1 Bombina bombina
AATTTGTAATTTAGTTTTTTTTATTTTTTGTTAATTTTATTGTTTTAAAATAGTAATGTTAGGTCACTTTATAGTTTAAACGTATATTTTTTTTTTTTCACAGGTAAGTTTTTATTTATTTTAAGATAGTTATACTGTATATTTAATTTAAAATTAGGGGGGTATTAGGTTTAGGGGTTAATAGTTTAATTTAGTGTGTTGCGATGTGGGGGGGTGGCAGTTTAGGAGTTAATAGGTTTATTATAGTAGTTGTGATGTGGGGGCCAGCGGTTTAGGGGTTAATAGGTTTATTATAGTAGTTGCGATGTGGGGGACTGGCGGTTTAGGGGTTAATAGGTTTATTATAGTAGTAGTGATGTGGGGGGCTGGCGGTTTAGGGGTTAATAGGTTTATTATAGTAGTAGCAATGTGGGGGGCTGGCGGGTTTAGGGGTTAATAGCTATATATAGTATTGGCTATGTGGGTGGGCGGCGGATAAGGAGTTAATTAGTTTAATATAGTATTTGCGATGCGGAAGGGTGGCGGTTTAGGGGTTAATAGGTAGTTTATGGGTGTTAGTGTATTTGTAACATTTTAGTTATAACATTTTTGTTTCGCAAAATCCATAACTACTGGTCTCAGATAACGGACGGAATAGGCTGTAACACTAGCATTTTAGCTGGACTGCACAACCTGTAATACGGCCTGGAAACTCCGCACTCAAATTTTTTAAGTGCAGAATGGATTGTGGCTAAAATGTTTGCGGTATAGCTATACCACCGCGACTTGTAATACGGGAGACCTGCCATTCCACACACAATGGCCAATTTTCAGCGGTATAGCCGTACCGCACCATACCACAAAACTTGTAATCTTGCTGTATCTCAATACAACCCTAAGTCTATAAAATACTTCGGAATTGACATAGCTGAAAACAAATCCTTGCTATTTTCCTGAAATTATCTTTCATTATTACAAAACATACATAATGTCATGCTACTGTCCCTTTAATTAGAGGCATGCACCTTTTTCTCACTCTGCCTATTTAACCACACCTCTGATAACTTTTAGTTGCCTGTTATTGTGGCATGTGTTCACTTCTCTGGAATACAGCACCTAAAGCCTACTCATTTGTATTAACTGAAGTACAAGACTTGCCTGCTCATTTTCTGAGCATTCTGGATTTTCATTTACTCAGTAGCTGCAATCAGCTGTGTGCAGCTCTGCCTTTCTCTGACACACCTTTCTCACAGCCTGGATCACAACCAGACCTGCAGACTGCATCAGCCGCCATAACAGCGTGTCTCCTCTGAGCAGAGCCTGCTCTATCTGGGATCCCAGCACCGGTAACTACACTATATGCAATATTGCGTGACAAATGTAAGTTATTTTGCTACAAGTCTAAAGTTACAACTTATAACGTGTAATTGTACTGTTCTAACAGCCTTAATAGTAATCCACATACCAGTAGCCTGATTACTATTCCTGTGGTTTCCTACCTGTATCCTTAACCAGTGTTCATAACAATTGTTATTCTATTAACCCTTTGTGGTGCTTGGGGCTATGTGAATATATGACCTGCTCTCACATGTTATCAAGGGTTAACATACTAAACTGCCTATTTACTGACACTTATATGAAAGGTTGTATAAGGATCATAAGCAGGCTACAAATACATAAGAAATGAGATTAACCCCTAATTCCTTAACTCTGTAAAAATAGATTCAGTAAACAGCATTACACAGAAGGACCTTCAAGGTTGGGAACAGAAAAACATATCCTGGTTAGGCTGTATAAATTCTATTAAAATGATGATACTACCACAAATATTATATTTCTTTCAGGCATTGCCTATCATTCACAAAAAGTTATAAACACTCCTATTTGGCCCAACCGCATGACAAGAATCTCTATGAAAACTATTTATATACCAAAAGATAAAGTTGGTTTGGCAGTCCCCAATCTTGAATACTGCATCCCATCTAGTTAGAATAATAAATTGGGGCAAAAATTAGAAAGATAAAGAATTGGGTATTATTAGAACGCTCCTGAGCTGAGTCTTCACACTTGGGTAGTTTATGTTGGTCACCTTGGCCACAACAGAAAGCTTTAAACATTCCATTCACATCAGTTGTTAAAACATTTAGGCCTAGATTTAGAGTTCGGCGGTAGCCGTCAAAACCAGCGTTAGAGGCTCCTAACGCTGGTTTTGGGCGCCCGCTGGTATTTGGAGTCAGTGATTAAAGGGTCTAACGCTCACTTTTCAGCCGCGACTTTTCCATACCGCAGATCCCCCTACGCCATTTGCGTAGCCTATCTTTTCAATGGGATCTTTCTAACGCTGGTATTTAGAGTCGTTTCTGCAGTGAGCGTTAGAGCTCTAACGACAAGATTCCAGCCGCCTGAAAATAGCAGGAGTTAAGAGCTTTCTGGCTAACGCCGGTTTATAAAGCTCTTAACTACTGTACCCTAAAGTACACTAACACCCATAAACTACCTATGTACCCCTAAACCGAGGTCCCCCCACATCGCCGCCACTCGATTAAAATTTTTAACCCCTAATCTGCCGACCGCCACCTACGTTATACTTATGTACCCCTAATCTGCTGCCCCTAACACCGCCGACCCCTGTATTATATCTATTAACCCCTAACTTGCCCCCCACAACGTCGCCGCAAGCTACTTAAAATAATTAACCCCTAATCTTCCGACCGCAAATCGCCGCCACCTACGTTATCCCTATGTACCCCTAATCTGCTACCCCTAACATCGCCGACCCCTATGTTATATTTATTAACCCCTAATCTGCCCCCCACAACGTCGCCGACACCTACCTACACTTATTAACCCCTAATCTGCAGAGCGGACCTGAGCGCTACTATAATAAAGTTATTAACCCCTAATCCGCCTCTCTAACCCTATCATAAATAGTATTAACCCCTAATCTGCCCTCCCTAACATCGCCGACACCTACCTTCAATTATTAACCCCTAATCTGCCGACCGGAGCTCACCGCTATTCTAATAAATGTATTAACCCCTAAAGCTAAGTCTAACCCTAACACTAACACCCCCCTAAGTTAAATATAATTTTTATCTAACGAAATAAATTAACTCTTATTAAATAAATAATTCCTATTTAAAGCTAAATACTTACCTGTAAAATACATCCTAATATAGCTACAATATAAATTATAATTATATTATAGCTATTTTAGGATTAATATTTATTTTACAGGCAACTTTGTAATTATTTTAACCAGGTACAATAGCTATTAAATAGTTAAGAACTATTTAATAGTTACCTAGTTAAAATAATTACAAATTTACCTGTAAAATAAATCCTAACCTAAGATATAATTAAACCTAACACTACCCTATCAATAAAATAATTAAATAAACTACCTACAATTACCTACAATTAACCTAACACTACACTATCAATACATTAATTAAACACAATT
The DNA here is from genome assembly GCF_027579735.1 of Bombina bombina. Classification (NCBI taxonomy): domain Eukaryota; kingdom Metazoa; phylum Chordata; class Amphibia; order Anura; family Bombinatoridae; genus Bombina; species Bombina bombina. Next base: position 222,673,583 of record NC_069501.1, read on the forward strand.
GCTACAAATAAATAAAATTAAATAAACTATCTAAAGTACAAAAAATAAAAAAGAACTAAGTTACAGAAAATAATAAAATATTTACAAACATAAGAAAAATATTACAACAATTTTAAACTAATTACACCTACTCTAAGCCCCCTAATAAAATAACAAAGCCCCCCAAAATAAAAAATTCCCTACCCTATTCTAAAATACAAATATTACAAGCTCTTTTACCTTACCAGCCCTGAACAGGGCCCTTTGCGGGGCATGCCCCAAGAATTTCAGCTCTTTTGCCTGTAAAAAAAAACATACTATACCCCCCCCCCCAACATTACAACCCACCACCCACATACCCCTAATCTAACCCAAACCCCCCTTAAATAAACCTAACACTACCCCCCTGATGATCTTCCTACCTTGTCTTCACCATGCCAGGTTCACCGATCCGTCCTGGCTCCAAGATCTTCATCCAAGCCAAGCGGGGGCTAGACATCCACTGAAGAAGTCCAGAAGAGGGTCCAAAGTCTTCCTCCTATCCGGCAAGAAGAGGACATCCGGACCGGCAAACATCTTCTCCAAGCGGCATCTTCTATCTTCTTCCATCCGATGACGACCGGCTCCATCTTGAAGACCTCCAGCGCGGATCCATCCTCTTCTTCCGACGACTAGACGACGAATGACGGTTCCTTTAAGGGACGTCATCCAAGATGGCGTCCCTCGAATTCCGATTGGCTGATAGGATTCTATCAGCCAATCGGAATTAAGGTAGGAATTTTCTGATTGGCTGATGGAATCAGCCAATCAGAATCAAGTTCAATCCGATTGGCTGATCCAATCAGCCAATCAGATTGAGCTCGCATTCTATTGGCTGATCGGAACAGCCAATAGAATGCGAGCTCAATCTGATTGGCTGATTGGATCAGCCAATCGGATTGAACTATATTCTGATTGGCTGATTCCATCAGCCAATCAGAAAATTCCTACCTTAATTCCGATTGGCTGATAGGATTCTATCAGCCAATCGGAATTCGAGGGACGCCATCTTGGATGACGTCCCTTAAAGGAACCGTCATTCGTCGTCTAGTCGTCGGAAGAAGAGGATGGATCCGCGCTGGAGGTCTTCAAGATGGAGCCGGTCGTCATCGGATGGAAGAAGATAGAAGATGCCGCTTGGAGAAGATGTTTGCCGGTCCGGATGTCCTCTTCTTGCCGGATAGGAGGAAGACTTTGGACCCTCTTCTGGACTTCTTCAGTGGATGTCTAGCCCCCGCTTGGCTTGGATGAAGATCTTGGAGCCAGGACGGATCGGTGAACCTGGCATGGTGAAGACAAGGTAGGAAGATCATCAGGGGGGTAGTGTTAGGTTTATTTAAGGGGGGTTTGGGTTAGATTAGGGGTATGTGGGTGGTGGGTTGTAATGTTGGGGGGGGGGTATAGTATGTTTTTTTTTACAGGCAAAAGAGCTGAAATTCTTGGGGCATGCCCCGCAAAGGGCCCTGTTCAGGGCTGGTAAGGTAAAAGAGCTTGTAATATTTGTATTTTAGAATAGGGTAGGGAATTTTTTATTTTGGGGGGCTTTGTTATTTTATTAGGGGGCTTAGAGTAGGTGTAATTAGTTTAAAATTGTTGTAATATTTTTCTTATGTTTGTAAATATTTTATTATTTTCTGTAACTTAGTTCTTTTTTATTTTTTGTACTTTAGATAGTTTATTTAATTTTATTTATTTGTAGCAATTGTGTTTAATTAATGTATTGATAGTGTATTGTTAGGTTAATTGTAGGTAATTGTAGGTAGTTTATTTAATTATTTTATTGATAGGGTAGTGTTAGGTTTAATTATATCTTAGGTTAGGATTTATTTTACAGGTAAATTTGTAATTATTTTAACTAGGTAACTATTAAATAGTTCTTAACTATTTAATAGCTATTGTACCTGGTTAAAATAATTACAAAGTTGCCTGTAAAATAAATATTAATCATAAAATAGGTATAATATAATTATAATTTATATTGTAGCTATATTAGGATTTATTTTACAGGTAAGTATTTAGCTTTAAATAGGAATTATTTATTTAATAAGAGTTAATTTATTTCGTTAGATAAAAATTATATTTAACTTAGGGGGGTGTTAGTGTTAGGGTTAGACTTAGCTTTAAGGGTTAATACATTTATTAGAATAGCGGTGAGCTCCGGTCGGAAGATTAGGGGTTAATAATTGAAGGTAGGTGTCGGCGATGTTAGGGAGGGCAGATTAGGGGTTAATACTATTTATGATAGGGTTAGTGAGGCGGATTAGGGGTTAATAACTTTATTATAGTAGCGCTCAGGTCCGCTCGGCAGATTAGGGGTTAATAAGTGTAGGTAGGTGTCGGCGACGTTGTGGGGGGCAGATTAGGGGTTAATAAATATAACATAGGGGTCGGCGATGTTAGGGCAGCAGATTAGGGGTACATAGGGATAACGTAGGTGGCGGCGGTTTACGGAGCGGCAGATTAGGGGTTAAAAGTGTAATGCAGGGGTCAGCGATAGCGGGGGCGGCAGATTAGGGGTTAATAAGTGTAAGGTTAGGGGTGTTTAGACTCGGGGTACATGTTAGGGTGTTAGGTGCAGACTTAGGAGGTGTTTCCCCATAGGAAACAATGGGGCTGCGTTAGGAGCTGAACGCTGCTTTTTTGCAGGTGTTAGGTTTTTTTTCAGCTCAAACAGCCCCATTGTTTCCTATGGGAGAATCGTGCACGAGCACGTTTTTGATGCCGGCCGCGTCCGTAAGCAACTCTGGTATCGAGAGTTGCATTTGCGGTAAAAATGCTCTACGCTCCTTTTTTGGAGCCTAACGCAGCATTTGTTTGAACTCTCGATACCAGAGTTAAATTTATGGTGCGGCCAGAAAAAAACCCGCGGAGCGTTAACAGCCCTTTTACCGCCGAACTCTAAATCTAGCCGTTAGAGTTTGGGAACAATTTATTAATCAGTTTCCTGCTGTATCCACAGTCCCTTCCACATTAACTCCTTTATTATATAATCCAACTTTCAACATAAGGCAAGGTCCTACCCTTGATGTACCTAGTACTATCCATACACTACTTCCATGCTACACTGTTCTAGACAATGGTAAATTATGTGCAAAAGGAGAACTGATTGATAAGGGTATATAATATTTTGAATGAAAGGCTTTTGAATGAAAGGCTTTTAGTTTATGCCCGTTCCAGTCAAGAAGGAATTACATACGGATTATAAAGCCTAGTGGACACCTGAGTCCAGTGTGTCTCTTTTGGGAGGACTGACACCAGAATAACGAGACTCTGAGTGAGTAACTTTTAACCTCATGTGGTCTTACAGGATTTATCTCATTGTCACTTGGAATCACCTTTTGCTGACTGATCAGTGTCAGACACTGGATGGTTTATCAGGACTTTTTCTTTTTACTTTGTATTAGCGGTATAAGCTAGTTATATCGGAGTTAGTTCCTGAAAAGTCTATGTATCAAAGTGGTATATTATGGAGGTGGTAAAGCAACCATATTATTTTTTTATGCCTGTATCAGCTCGTAAAACTAATTCACATGAATGTGAACTCATTTTCTCTGACGATAAGAGAGCATTGTCATTAAGTACTCTATTTGAAAACATGGAAAGTTTACTCTTAAAAGAGTCTAAACTACAGTGGGACATTTGGACTTTCGAAAGGTATAGGCCGGCAAACATGATTCCAAGAGGACTGAGAATTTATAGATTTCCCACATTTGATGTGGATATTAATGACAACGATTTTGTGGATGCATGGAATGATGTGTTGTCAGACGGTCCCTTAGTCTAATGCTATTCAATAGGAAAGTAAATTGTTAGATCAAGTCAGGAAGGACATAGAGGACTTACAAGTTGAGATATTACTAATTTACGACTAGATTTAGAGTTTGGCGTTAGCCGTCAAAAGCAGCGTTAAGGGGTCCTAACGTTGCTTTTGGCCGCCCGCTGGTATTTAGAGTCAGACAGGAAAGGGTCTAACGCTCACTTCTCTACCGCGATTCCAGGCTACTGCAGATCCCCTTATTCCAATTGCGTATCCTATCTTTTCTATGGGATCTGCCTAACGCTGGTATTTGGAGTCTTGGGAGAAGTGAGCGGTAGAGCCTCTACCGACAAAAAAGAATAAAAAACAGAGGCGCCACCATGGCCTAATATCGCCAGTACAGGTAAAATGAGCAGCAATATGAGAATGTGAATACTCACAAACATAAAGCACCCCACTGGTGCTAGTAGAGCAGACTGACACTTCTCAGTGGTTCAGCACACTGTATCCAAAGCGCAGATACAGTCAGGAATCCTCTGACACTCCAATGTATATGTGCCTATGGATAAAGGAAAAAGCAACACGACATGGCCCAATATCATCAAGACAAGGGGGAAACAATACCAATTGCTTGCACTTACAAGATGGTGGGCACCTTCAGGTGCAATCTCAGCAAACTGGAGCCAAAACGTCGCCCAGTAGACTTAAAACAGCAATCCTCAACAGGAACCAGGATCAATGATATAATTTATCACAGGAGGTGATAAAAACACACACAACAGCAAGTGTATAAAAAGTATTTATTAACACAGCGACGCGTTTCTCAGCCTGTTCAGGGCTGTTTCATCAGGCTATCAGATAGCCTGATGAAACAGCCCTGAGCAGGCTGAGAAACGCGTCGCTGTGTTAATAAATACTTTTTAGACTTTTATACACTTGCTGTTGTGTGTGTTTTTATCACCTCCTGTGATAAATTATATCATTGATCCTGGTTCCTGTTGAGGATTGCTGTTTTAAGTCTACTGGGCGACGTTTTGGCTCCAGTTTGCTGAAATTGCACCTGAAGGTGCCCACCATCTTGTAAGTGCAAGCAATTGGTATTGTTTCCCCCTTGTCTTGATGATATTGGGCCATGTCGTGTTGCTTTTTCCTTTATCCATAGGCACATATACATTGGAGTGTCAGAGGATTCCTGACTGTCTCTGCGCTTTGGATACAGTGTGCTGAACCACATCCATAGGCACATATACATTGGAGTGTCAGAGGATTCCTGACTGTCTCTGCGCTTTGGATACAGTGTGCTGAACCACTGAGAAGTGTCAGTCTGCTCTACTAGCACCAGTGGGGTGCTTTATGTTTGTGAGTATTCACATTCTCATATTGCTGCTCATTTTACCTGTACTGGCGATATTTGGCCATGGTGGCGCCTCTGTTTTTTATTCTTTTTTAGATTCCATACTACAGGATAGCCATCCTTTGACAGAGTGCAGCCTCAAACATCTGGAAATTGTCATTACCCTGGACTCATAGACTTTCACATTATCATTATTTGGTTTGGAATTGATTTAATTATTTTTTCCAATCTATGTTTATATTCTAGTAATATATATATATATATAGTTTTTTTACTATTATCATTTTCAGCATTGTGGTTCCTTACTTATGTCCACATTTTAGATTTTTAAGGGGTTTCATTTATAGTTTTATAATTGTTGCTATTATCATATTTCTAGATTTAGGCCTGTTTTTTTGTCGAGACATTACAAGCACTAACATATCATCTATTATATTGGAACTGAGGAAGCGCCCCCTAAGGGCGTGGTGTGTCCACTGAGTACACACCACTCTCTCCATACATACCTCTACCGACAAGACTCCTAACGCCAAAAAAAGTCAGTAGTTAAGAGCTTTATGGGCTAACGCTGGAATATAAAGCTCTTAACTACTGTGCTCTAAAGTACACTAACACCCATAAACTACCTATGTACCCCTAAACCGAGGCCCCCCCACATCGCCGCCACTCTAATAATTTTTTTTAACCCCTAATCTGCCGACCGGACATCGCCGCCACCTACGTTATACTTATGAACCCCTAATCTGCTGCCCCTAACATCGCCGACCCCTATATTATATTTATTAACCCCTAATCTCCCCCCCAATGTCGCCGCTACTTAACTACACTTATTAACCCCTAATCTGCCAACCAGACCTTGCCTCCACTATAATAAATGTATTAACCCCTAAACCGTCGCACTCCCACCTCGCAAACACTAGAATAAAAAGTATTAACCCCTAATCTGCCCTCCCTAACATCGCCGCCACCTACCTAAAATTATGAACACCTAATCTCCCGCCCGCACCGTCGCCGCTACTATAATAAAGTTATTAACCCCTAAACATAACTCTAACCCTAACACCCCTCTAACATAAATATAATTTATATTAAACGAAATAATATTCCTAAAATTATTCCTATTTAAAACTAAATACTTACCTATAAAATAAACCCTAATATAGCTACAATATAATTAATAATGACATTGTAGCTATTTTAGGATTTATATTTATTTTACAGGCAACTTTGTATTTATTTTAACTAGGTACAAAAGCTATTAAATAGTTAACAACTATTTAATAGCTACCTAGTTAAAATAAATAATTTATTAAAATAATTACAATTTATTACAAGATTACATGTAAAATAAATCCTAACCTAAGTTACAATTAAACCTAACACTACACTATCATTAAATTAATTAAATAAATTACCTACAATTACCTACAATTAAATAAACTATTCTATAATACAAAAACAAACAAACACTAAATTACAAAAAATAAAAAAGAATTACAAGCAGTTTAAACTAATTACACCTAATCTAAGCCCCCTAATAAAATAAAAAAGCCCCCCAAAATAAAAAATTCCCTACCCTATTCTAAAATACAAGTAATTAGGTGGCTTAGATTAGGTGTAATTAGTTTAAACTGCTTGTAATTCTTTTTTATTTTTTGTAATTTAGTGTTTTTTTTTAATTGTATTATAGAATAGTTTATTTAATTGTATTTAATTGTAGGTAATTGTAGGTAATTTATTTAATTAATTTAATGATAGTGTAGTGTTAGGTTTAATTGTAACTTAGGTTAGGATTTATTTTACATGTAATTTTGTATTTATTTTAACTAGGTAGCTATTAAATAGTTATTAACTATTTCATAGCTTTTGTACCTAGTTAAAATAAATACAAAGTTGCCTGTAAAATAAATATAAATCCTAAAATAGCTACAATGTAATTATTAATTATATTGTAGCTATATTAGGGTTTATTTTATAGGTAAGTATTTAGTTTTAAATAGGAATAATTTATTTAATTTTAGGAATATTATTTCGTTTAATATAAATTTTATTTATGTTAGAGGGGTGTTAGGGTTAGAGTTATGTTTAGGGGTTAATAACTTTATTATAGTAGCGGCGACGGTGTGGGCGGGAGATTAGGGGTTAATAATTGTAGGTAGGTGGCGGGGATGTTAGGCAGGGCAGATTAGGGGTTAATGCTTTTTATTCTAGTGTTTGCAAGGCGGGAGTGTGGCGGTTTAGGAGTTAATACATTTATTATAGTGGCGGCGAGGTCCGGTCGGCAGATTAGGGGTTAATAAGTGTAGTTAGGTAGCGGCGACGTTGGGGGGGCAGATAGGGGTTAATAAATATAATATAGGGGTCGGCGGTGTTAGGGGCAGCAGATTAGGGGTTCATAGGGATAATGTAGGTTGCGGCGGTGTCCGGAGTGGAAGATTAGGGGTTAATAATAATATGCAGGGGGCGGCAGATTAGGGGTTAATAAGTGTAAGGTTAGGGGTGTTTAGACTAGAGGTTCATGTTAGGGTGTTATGTGCAGACATAACTTTTATTTTCCCATAGGAAACAATGGGGCTGCGTTAGGAGCTGAACACTGCTTTTTTGCAGGTGTTAGGTTTTTTTTCAGCCAGCTCAGCCCATTGTTTCCTATGGGGATATCGTGCACGAGCACATTTTCCCAACTTACCGCTACCGTAAGCAACGCTGGTATTGAGAGTTGAAGTGGAGCTAAGTCAGGCTCAACGCACCCTTTTTTGAGCCTAACGCAGCCCCTCAGACAACTCTAAATACCAGCGTTGTTGGAAGGGTGCGTTGGGAAAAAAAGCAGCGTTAGCTACGTGGGTCTTTACCGACAAAACTCTAAATCTAGCCATTAGAGTTTGCTAAGTTTGACACTATATTACAGGAGTCTGTGGCACAGGGTAAACTATTAATCATGGAAAATAAGCATACTAAGTTTATTAGGGAACAAACCAAAGTCTGTGTCATTCTCTGGGAGTGATACAGAATGTTCTTCAGATGAGAGACAGTCAGATAATGAGCAGGTTAATTTTACTCCAGCTGGCATACTAGAAAACTCAAACACACATTCAATTACATCTTATACACAAGCAGATTCTTTAATTAATGTAAGGGAATTGTATTCTCAGCAAGGCCAAAGTAGAAATTCTAAGTATAAACCCTCTACTGTTACAATGACACACGCTATTCAACCACCTGCCATAAGTAGGATAGAACAGGAGAACTTAGATCTGGTTTATCCCATAGACCAGGATGTACCAGGGGTAGGAGGCAAATGAATAAATACAAATACCACTCAGGAAAGATATCAACTTCGGGGCGCACGGCCCCAAAGCAGGTACAAATAGAAAATATTATCAACTTGTAATCCATCACCCTCACACCGGAACAAGTAAAAGTTTTAGGCCTGGGGCTTAGTTTCTCTCCCACTAATAATCTCAATGTTTTTAAACAATTCTGGATGTGAACAGACTAGTCAGGAACATTACTTTAAATAAATACTTTACAAAGAACACAGAATTGTCATGACCTTTAAACTTTATGACTAGTGTTGACCTTGCACAAATAACAGAATCTTGCACTTTTGAGGAAACATGCAATGTAATCTTGCGTCAGCAACTTCAAATTGCAGCTGAAAAAGAGTCTGGTTCTTTGAGCAAAGGTCCAACATTTAAAAAGAAATCAAAGTTTTACCAAATTTAGAACAGGGGCAATATCATCTAAACTTTTTTTAACAGGGTAGAATCGGATTTAGTAGCACTCAAAGAAAATACCAAACATATTAAACATAATTTGAGTCTTTCTGAGAGAGATGCTCTCAGAACATTGCAGTAAAACCAAAATGTGGTCATACGAAAGACTGATAAGGGTGACATGGTGGCTGTTTTAGATCATGAACATTACATACAAGAAGCAAAACGGCAATTAAATAACGATAATGATTATTTGGGGATCCAACTTTTCTCTTTCAAAAGGAACTTAAACAGATTTTGGACGATGGATTGGAACAAGGGGTCTTTGATACAGATACAGTGGAGTTTTTATTTGTTTAACATCCCAAGGTCCCCTTGTTCCACCATTTACCAAAAGTTCATAAGTCTATTCACAATATGCAGGGACGTCCTATAGTTAGTGGCTTAGATTCCCTTTTGGAAAACTTGTCCCAATGGTTAGATTCCCTATTACATCCTATGGTTTTATCTATTTCATCATATTTGAAGGACACCAAACGTGTTCTATATGTTATTTAGGATCTAAAGTGAGTAAGGGGTCATTTTGGCTGACGGTGGATGCAGTATCCTTATATTCATCCATACCCCATGACAAAGTTATGGAAGCCATATGTTTTTTCTTGCAATAGTTCACGGATTATTCTGAAACCTTAATCTGTTTGTCATCAGAGTTGTGAATTTGAGAGGGTATTTTTCTCCAGAGATGTGGTACAGCCATGGGAGCCAAGTTTGCTCCCTCTTTTGCAAATTTGTATCTAGGCTGGTGGGAGTTTTTCCACATCTTTGGAGATAGAAACCCCTTCAGATCCTATATCACAACTTATAAGCGTTGCATAGATGACTTGCTTTTTATATGGTCAGGACCAGAGGAATATATACAGCCTTTTGTTGATTGGCTTAATAATAATGATGTTGGTCTCTGCTTCACTTTTGAGCACAATCCAGTGCAGATTAATTTTCTTGATCTTACACTTGTGGGACAAGAAAATGGTAGAATAAAATCTACAGTTTTCTGAAAACCAATATCAGGTAACGCTTTACTGCATGGGGCTAGTTGTCACCCAAAGCATGTACCTTTTGTGATAGCAAAGGGAGAATTTACACGTGTTAAACTAAAAGATTATTGTAACCAGGCAGTCAAATTTGAGAATAGACTAAAAGAAAGAAAATCCCCCCTTAAAGCTATAAAGAAGGCGAAGTTAGCTGTTCAATCTAGAGCAAGGGGAAAGCCTTTTGGAAATTACCAAACTTGGCTGTGACAAATTTGGAGGAGTCACTTTTGTAACTAGACACAGTACACAATATCCAGAAGTAGGTCTGGGCAACATGGGTGGGGGAAAAAATTGCGATTGCGATTTAATCGCAAATTTATTCAAAATTACTATAACACTTTATTTTTTCAATAAAACGTTTAAACACTACAGAATCTTACTGTACATGGTTCTCAATGTCCAATACACTCTTGGAGCATAAAAATACAAACCACAAAATAGTTAAATTAAAATTAGCTAGTGCTACCTGTGCTATGGTTACATAGTAGAAACGTTTATGTAACTGTACACTACAGAATTTTACTGTACATGTTTCTCAATGTCCAATACACTCTTGGAGCATAAAAATACAAACCACAAAAGAAGTTAAAAAAAAAAGTCAATAAGGCACTATAAAGTATTTGTACAATACTCACTTTATTGCTCACAACTTTGAGCTGTCCCACCGTCACACCACCGCTTGACCACCGCCACACCACCGCTTGACCACCCCCACACCACTCCCAGATGACTTCCACACACTCTTCAATTTCTTCCAAAATGGCTGTTTTGCGGGCATTCTCAGGTCTGCCCACGGCCGTACACTGGTCCGCCTCTGATCCTCCCTCTCCGCCTCCCTTTTCAGGACGATCTGAAGATTTGTTTAATTTTTTTTTTAAATTGCATACTCTCGCGGTTTTTAAACTGCAGCAATTATTCGCGGTTTAAAACCGCATCCGCGATTAATTGTGCAGCCCTATCCAGAAGTTTGTAATATTGTGCGCAAACACTTCTCCATTTTGGCCGCAGATGATCAACTGATTGATTTGGTAAAACAGGGTTTAAGATGCTCATACAGAAAAAGTTCCACATTAGGATCCATCCTGTCACCCACTTTACTTAACCTATTATTAAGAGGGGGTTAGCTTGTAGCTCAGACATTTAGGGATGTACAAATGTGGTGACTACAATTACAAACCTTGTGAGTATGTACAAGTAACCAAGACATTCACTTCTATGAACACTAACAGGACATACAACATAGGATCATGACTTAATTGTACATCTAACTATGTGGTTAATCTGATATACTGTACCAAATGTAAAGTCCAATACGTAGGACTTATGACCCATGATGTGAATACCAGATTGAGGGAGCATTTTTCCTCATTGAAGACAAATAGATCCTCCACCCCTTTGGTCCAACATTTTTGGCCTTAAACACCATAGTGATCTGAGCACCTTTTCTTGGTGTGCCATTGAAAAAGCACAGAGACCTAAAAGGGGTGCAGATCTAGATCATATTCTTGAAAAGAGGGAAGCGTATTAGATATTTACATTGGGAACTAGGGTTCCCTTTGGCCTGAATTCCCATTATGATGTTATGAGCCATTGGGAATGATGAATGTTTTGTATTTGTATTTACCTTACTCTTGTACTTTTATCTGTTCATGTATGAGATGTTTCAGTCACCTATACAATTGGGATAACCCTGAGTATTTGTTTTCCACAATTGATCATTTGTGTATGTACTATTGGATAAATTTGAAATTGTCTCACTATGTACTAAATGTATCCCCCAGTACTGTATTAATATTAACCTATTATAATTTAACCATAATTTCTTTATTTCTTGTATCCATTTATTCGAAATTGTATACATTGCTTGACTGCTTTGTTATAGAGGTCTTAATATGTAACATATATCTTTTTGAATGTAGCAATTGTTACTATGTTACTTTTGTGAATGTGGCTATGCTGTTCTGTGCATCAATATATATATATATATATATATATATATATATATATATATATATATATAAAAGCTAACTCAATTAGCTAACACTAATGTGGGCGGTATTTATTTTAACCAATTAGATAGTATTGTGCAGTGTGCTGTCACAGTAGGCTATGACTACGGCTAAGAGTCGAAATGCGCAAGCCGTCCTGTGCTGTGCCCAGTGTTTGTTTTTTGCTTGTGGTTGCTTCACCTTCGATTTTTAACCTGATAGAATAAAGTTTGGGATTTTATTTGCAAGACCCATCTTTTCCTTTCATTCATACTTTCACCAGCAAAATCATCTTTGCACCTATACCATTTTGTTGAATGGAGCAGGTGACTTTTCCCCATTGGACAAAGCCAAGAGCCATGTAAGTCGGACGTTGCCGGTGAAGTGTATCCTGGTAATAGGCTGATATCCGTATGTCGGTGCAACCTGCCGGGGTGAAAAGAGGCTTTTAGTTTATGCCCGTGCCAGTCAAGAAGGAATTACATACCGATTATAAAGCCGAGTGGATACCTGAGTCCAGTGTGTCTCTTTTGGGAGTACTCACACCAAAATAACAAGACTCTGAGTGAGTAACTTTTAACTCTTGTGGTCTTACAGAATTTATCTTATTGTCACGGGGAGTCACCTTTTGCTGACTTATCAGTGTCAGCCACTGGATGGTTTACCAGGACTTTCACTTTTTTATTTTTACTATACAATATTTTGGCCATTGGTACAAGTATTTTTAACTAAAACATTTCATTGACTCTCATGCTGAGAAATGTAAAATTAATAAAACATTAACCTTCTTTGAGAATATATGTTATCAGTCGACCAATATTAAAGGATATTTATCAATTTCTTATAAGCAAATCCTTCAATTTCATTCACGTAATTTGCCTTCTTATACACAAAATTAGGAAGAAGAACTTGGTTTCAAAATTTCAGGAAAAGATTGGTCTAATATATTTTTCAAAATGGATTCATCATCTTCTTCTATGAAATTTAAAGAAACCAATATGAAAATACTTAGTTGTTGGTATTATACACCCCACAAATATCCACATCTGTATTGACGGGATTGTGGGTATACAGCATTACATGTATGGTGAGAATGCCATTTGATCACTGTATACTGGATCATAATAATCAGAGAGATGACCAAAGTACTTCAGTTTGAAATAACTAGAGATCCTGTAACTTGTCTCTTTAACAGACCAACCAAATTAAATGTAGGATTATAACTAAACTTTTGAGTTTAATGTTAAATTGTTCAAAACAATTAATCCCCATATTCTGGAAAAGAAACTCCATCTTTGGAAGAATGCATTAATTCTATTACATTGACATTTTCTTTGGAAAAACACCACTATTTTGCAATACGTAGATTAGATGATTATTATGCTATTACGTTTATTTGGATAGAATATGCCAATTCTAGATAATTATTTATGTTTTTTTGTGAATGTATTTTGCCACTACATTGAAATTACCCTATTTTATTTTGTACTTTCAGTTGACTGATTGTATTGCTGTTGCATTATATTGTGTTGCTGAAATTTTCAATAAAAATCTTAGGTATGCAGTTCCTATTTGCCTATCTAGCCTTAAATACTTTCCTGCCAAAAGCTGCTTCAGAAGAAGCATAAATGTCAACATGATAACATTTGGAAAAAGTGTGAAGAGATACAAAGTTGCCACCTTGCAAATCTGTTCCAGTGAGGCTTCATCCTTGAAAGCTCAGGAAGTAGATACTGATCTTGTAGAATGACGAGTTACTCTTTTCAGTAATGGCTTTATCACAATCAAGTAAGTCTTACGAATATTCTGCTTGAGCCAGGATGTCAGGACCACTGCTGTCGCTTTTTGACCCTTCCCATGACCAGAGTAGTGGAAAAATGAACTGGAAGTTTGTCTTAACTCTTTAGTGGACTGAATATAGAAATTTAAAACACTGACAACATCTAACTTTCCTTTGGATTAGAAGGCTTTGTACACAAAGAAGGAACAACTATTTCCTGACTAATATTTTCTAAAGATACCATCTTCGGAAGAAAAATCATATTTGTTTCCAAAGGACTGCCTTTTCTTGATGAAAAATAAAAACTCTTCTACCTAAAGAAATGGGTAAAAGAAAAAGAACTGTCCAAGATCCAAGACTAAATTTATGTCCCAAGGAGAAGAAATCTAATCTGGTCTAACAACAGAACAAATTCTCACAAGGGCTTAAAGAAAAATTGAACATCTGGCAATTCAGCCAACTTTTTGTGAACTTGCCGTTAGGCCCTAATATAGTACATTCTGAAGGAACAGAAGTATTATAGGAATTTTAAAGAATATCCAAAAAAAAAACTCAAAAAGAACACCAAAGAAAGTATGCTTTTCAGATAAATTCATCTAGGTTGTGAAGTAATCTTTCTTTTGGATTAGAAGGCTTTGGACACAAAGAAGGAACAAATATTTCCTGATTAATATTTTCTGAAGATACCACCTCTAGAAGAAAATCATATTTGTTTCACAGGAAGAAAAGAACCTTCCAGGACAAGAGTTTAAAGTATAAAATTTGCATAGGTTCAAAAGGAGAACCTTTCAGAACAGAGAGAACTAAATTAAAGTTCCAAGGAGGAGAAATTGGTCTAACAACAGGACAAATTCTTACCAGGGCTTGAACAAAAGTTTGAACATCTGGCAACATAGCCAAGCTTTTGAGAAACAAAACCGGTAATCCAATATCTGACATCTTAGAGAACTAGCCCTTATCTAGTCCATCCTGAAGGAACTGAGGTATTCTGGGAATTTTTAAAGGATTGCATACTAAATTCTGCATGCCCACATCAGAGCTATGAGAGTTATTGAAGTTGAATCCTGTTTGATTCTTGAAAGAAGAACAAATTGGAAAACAGGAATGCTAAATGAAATATTCAGGGACAAAGTAAAGCATCTATCATAGAGCACTGGAGACTCTATATCAGCACAATATGCTTAAAGCTGTGATTCAGCTTTTATACCATTAATCTTTACATCGTAGAAACCAATTTAGAATAAGCTGATTGAATATGTCTTGGTGAAGAACCCATTCTCCTGACTGAACAGATTAGAGTAGTCTGCTTCCAAATGGTGAAGTTGATAGAGAACAGCTTTCCTTCTTTATTCATAACAGAATGTTAGACACTTCTTCATGACGAGGGAGACTCTAGTCCCCTCTTGACAGTTCACTTAAGTAACTTCTGAAATGTCTGATCAAAATGGAGATGGATCTTGGCTGAGAAGGGACAATAGTCTATAAGAAACGCTTGGGGTTCCAGAATGTTGAGTGGTAACCTCACCTCCAAAGGGAACCTTACTCCTTGCATCGCTCAAGACCTCCAGATGGCGCCCTAGCCCAGGTGAGTACTGATATGAGCAATGAAAACAAAGAAAGGAAAGCAAAAAGAATGCATAGATGTTATAGAGCAAGGAAACAAAGTACCTTTGATATAGTCATAAAGAAAATAGGACTCTGGTAAGACACTGTAAAAACTGCTTAAGCATTATGGCTTACCTTCCACATTTGCTAGGTAGACTCATGAATTCTAAGGGAAATACAGACTATATCACCCTATCACACCTGCATTCAAAAATGAATCTGTGATTCCTGATTTGCAATCTCCGCTTTGTTCTTGAAGCACAGGAGGACTGAGGAAAAACCTTGCATCAGAAATTCTCTATATAATAAAAAATATGTTAAACACACATATAAACATATATGCTGTAAAGAGGAAAACAGCATCCACTGGTCTAATCAAACTCTAGATTCTTTATTTGTGAAACTAGGTATGTTATGTTTTTTTTTTTCCCTTCTGGACTTTTATATAATATATTATAATATAATAATATATCAACTCATACAAATTAAGGCAGTTTGATCAGCTTGCTGCATGAAAATAAACCAAGTTGTGGTAGTACAGGATTGGCCGACCTGCATGCGACACTAACTTTAGTCAAACTCAGTGGGTTTAATTTGCTGCTCAACACACAAAACTATGAATTTAAAAGCAAATTGTGGTACAGAAACTGGGAATAAAAATATTTACACCAGTATAAGCCCACAGAACAGCATAGAAAATAAAAGAGCTAAGGGAATGAAAATGAATTAGCGCAGAAAACATTTTAAACACCCAATCCCCTAAGCAGCGATTGTAAAAGTTACTCACCTCAAGGCTTATAAGGGGTTAAATTTACCAGAATATAACACCAAAATCCATTAGAATCCACCAGATTTAATTTACAACAGCTTAAGCAGAGAGGTGAAAATGTTGTCAATGAGAGGGGCGGAGCTTATTGCCATTACAATATGTAGGTCCAAAGGCCTATGCAATTTGAAATAACTGTTAACATTTAAAATTGTGAAAAAACGCCTCTCTGTCATCCTGCCCAACTGATAACTGCAAAATGCAGTTTCTGGCTTTCTTAAAGAGTCAGTACCCAATGTTTAGAAAAATGCAAAAATAAGGTTTTTGAAGTACAAAGTGTAAATTGAGCTGATAATGAGTCCTAAGGATGCTAGATAAGAACTATCCTGTGCCTCATTCCCCCAAATTTCTATGTTAAACATATAAGTAACGCTCCTCAGGTGTTAGGCTGTGACCCCCAGCTATGTAGTACCTGTAAGGAGAGTACTATAGGATAACTCCTGGACTGTATATTGCCTGAGTCCTGAATCCTACCTGGACTGAAGCACCCCTCCACTGTATCTTACCAGCATGTTGATGCCTTTTTTCCTCACAGGGTGCTGATCTAGTAGAGAGCCCATCCAGTGAAAGTTAACATACTGCAGAGGATACTGTGGATATACCTGTAACCCCTCAGGTCGAGGCTAAGGAATGGAGTCCCCACAATGCCTGAGGGCAGTAATGAAAAACACATAACAGAGGTAATCCTTACCCCTGTTTCACGCAGAGTCTTCTTAAATCTTCTTGGAGTGAAGTTGTCTAGGGGTACTGGGTCTCAAGTCAGGTCTGAGCCCACAAATTATATGAACAAATAATAAACTCTTGATAGAAGAGCACCTTTGAAATCTTCAATCTCTCCCGTTGGAGGCCAAGGACATACTGGAGAGGGAGATTAAGTGGTAGGGACTAAAGCTCTGTCAGGGTTCTTAACCTCCTCCTGATAGGCTGGAATATATCCCACATGTTATGAAGCTATGGACTCTCATCAGCTAAGAAAGAAAGATATTTTCAAAAGTGTGCCAATAGAGCAGATTCCCAAATCTTGGGGGGTAAATAGATATAATCGTTTGAGACACAGGGAGACTTTTTGGATTTGGAAAATCAAGTCTTTGGGGCCGGTTTATCAAGGGCCGAATAGCCCCTGATGCCCCTGTTTCTGCGTGAGCCTTCAGCTTCAGTGTTTTAATGGAGAAACCCATTGTGAGATTCAAAGATTTTTTATTAAACTTTGTTTTTAAACTTTATCATGATATCATTTGTTTGACTGGGGGTCGTTTGCTTTGCAATATATTGCCAATTTTATATTGTAAGAAGCTGACTAAAGTGGCCAGGCTTTATAATGTGGATTTTGTATGGCTGTGGAATTGTAATGTAGAAGAAGAAGCCTAGGCATACCAATGTTAAGTGCTTGCTGGATGGCTCCTAAGGGTTCAGACTGTGTGAATAGGCACTAATTAGTGCACTACAATCTGTTAGTGCTCTACTAGTATTCAGGTAGATTACGAGTTTTGCGTTACGGCTTTTAACGCTAAAAAAATTGCAACTTCAGCGTAATGGCAGTAACACACTATTACGAGTCGTGTCGGTATAGATATACAGCAAGCATTTTAGCCTGTAACGCAACGTCCATTTCGCACTCAAAAAATGACATTTTTGTGTGGGATTTTAATAACGCCGGGAATTACAGGTTGTGCGGTCCGGCTAGAATGATTGCATTACTGAGAGCAGTAGTTATGAGTTTTGTGTAACAAAAATGTTTTACAAAAAGCATAACTAAAGTGTTACAAAGTACATTAACACCCATAAACTACCTATTAGCCCTTAAACCGCCACCCTTCCGCATTGCAAACACTATATTAAACATATTAATGCCTAATCCGCCGCCCACCCACATCGCAACTATTAAATAAATGTATTAACCCCTAATCTGCCGCCCCAACATCGCCGACACTATAATAAACTTATTAGCCCATAAACCGCCGACCCCCCACATCGCAAAACACTAAATTAAATTATTTACCCCTAAACCTAAAATACCCCTTAACTTTAAATTAAAATTACAATATAACTATATTTAAATAAATAAAAACTTACCTGTGAAATAAAAATAAACCTACCATTAAACTATAAATTAACCTAACCTTACTATTCTAATAAAATAAAAAATATTACCAACTAAAAAATCTAAATTACAAATTTAAAAAAAAAAACTCTACGAGAAAAATAAAAAATGTTAAATTACAAAAAATAATAAACACTAAATTACAAAAAATGAATAACACTAAGCTTACAAAAATAATAAACAAAATTATCAAAAATAAAAACAATTACACTTAATCTAATAGCTCTATAAAAATAAAAAAACTCCCCAAAATGAAAACACCCCCTAGCCTACAATAAACTACCAATAGCCCTTAAAAGGTCCTTTTGTAGGGCTTTGCCCTAAGTTAAAGAGCTCTTTTACCTGTAAAAAAATACTAAGTACCCCCAACAGTAAAACCCACAACCCAACCAACCCCCCAAAATAAAAAAACCTAACTTTAAAAAAAACTAATCTACCCATTGCCCCTAAAGGAGCATTTGTATGGGCATTGCCCTTAAAAGGGCATTTAGCTCTTTTTTCTAATCCCTCCAACCATAATCTGAAAAAAACACCCAAAAAAATAAAATAAAAAAATACCTAACACTAACCCCAGAATATCTACTCATGGTTCCTGAAGTCCGGACATCCATCTCCATCCAGGTGGCGAGAAGTCTTCATCCAGGCGGCGACATCTTCATCCCGGCAGCGTGGAGTGGCATAGACATCCAGCCAATAGAACTTCAGTAGCTCTCATCCATTTGGCTGTTTTAAACAGCCAATAGGATTTCAGAAGCTCTCATCCTATTGGCTGATTTGATTTTGAAGAATTAAATCATCCAATAGGAATGCAAGGTATGTCAATAGCTTAATTTAGTGTTTTGCGATGTGGGGGCCGGTGGTTTAGGGGTTAATAGGTTTATTTAGTTGCGGAGATGTGGAAGGCCAGAGGTTTAGGGGTTAATAGGATTATTTAGTTGTGGAGATGTCAGAGGCCAGAGGTTTAGGGGTTAATAGGTTTATTTAGTGGTGGTGGTGTGGTAGGCGAAGGTTTAGGGGTTATTAGGTTTATTTAGTGGCCGTCATATCAGGGAGTGGCGGATAAGGGGTTAATAGCTTTATGATAGTGGCAGCGATTTCGGGAGCAGCAGATTGGGGGTTAATAACTTTATTTAGGTGTCGGCGAGGTTGGGGAGGTACGGATTAGGGGTGTTTAGACTTGGGGTTTATGTTAGGGTGTTAGGTTTAAACGTAACTTTTTTCCCCCATAGACATCAATGGGGTTGCATTATGGAGATTGATCATTGATGTCCATGGGGGAAAACGTGCACGAGCATGTCTAAGCAGCCCTTGGGTTTTGTGTGGTATGGAGCTTAACGACACCATATCACATGCACAAGGAGGCTTTTCAGTAACTCGTAATGGCAGCGATATGGAGAGTGAAATAACGCAACTTTTTTGGTATTAGTTTTGCACCCTGTTTAGCGCAAAACTCGTAATCTAGGTGATTGTGTGGTGTTAATTATATAGGAGATAATGCACTATTGGGGTGCTCTCTTTTCTATTTCTGTTTCATAGACTACTGATGACGCTCTTCACAAAGTGATTGTTTGGAAGAGGTTGTAGCCTGACCATTTGCTGGACTGTTTACTGAACACAGAAACCTGGGCATACTCCCACTTAATGGATTTGGAGATGCAGTTGGTTTGACTATATACTTTATTGTAATTTAGAGAAATTGTAGTTCCACATAAGATTTAATTATTGGAGCATCCAGTCAAGAGCATATTGTACCTTGGAGGAATATTGATGTGAGTTTGTGGCTACTAGGCCGGTAATCTGATCTAAGGATTGTAAGGAATACGAGTCTCGCTTTCTGTGTTTTGTGGCTTATAGCTGTCACAAAATGGATTGCAAATGGGTATGAGGTTGACCTGAAGTACAATTTGGTTCATAATCAGTATTAAAGAGGCTACGAAACAGATGAGTTTGGTATGGGGTTTAGTTTGTTTTAAAACTGGCATTTACAGCACTAAACAGTTTAAAGGGAAATTAGCCTGATCTAAAATCTGTTGAGACTTTTAGCAGCAACAGGAGATGTGTGTCAGAATCTTCCTAAAATGAAGTTCAGTAAAAGAATTAAATCCTCCTTTATGAGTCTCTTAACCATTTAGAAGATTCAGGTTTTTTTTATCAGCTATATGTACTGTGGGAAGAGGTTTTTTTTATCAGCTATATGTACTGTGGGAAGAGTTTTTTTTATCAGCTATATGTACTGTGGGAAGAGTTTTTTTTATCAGCTATATGTACTGTGGGAAGAGGTTTTTTTTATCAGCTATATGTACTGTGGGAAGTAGTTTTTTTTATCAGCTATATGTACTGTGGGAAGAGGTTTTTTTTATCAGCTATATGTACTGTGGGAAGTAGTTTTTTTTATCAGCTATATGTACTGTGGGAAGAGGTTTTTTTTATCAGCTATATGTACTGTGGGAAGAGGTTTTTTTTATCAGCTATATGTACTGTGGGAAGAGGTTTTTTTATCAGCTATATGTACTGTGGGAAGAGGTTTTTTTATCAGCTATATGTACTGTGGGAAGAGGTTTTTTTTATCAGCTATATGTACTGTGGGAAGAGGTTTTTTTATCAGCTATATGTACTGTGGGAAGTAGTTTTTTTTATCAGCTATATGTACTGTGGGAAGTAGTTTTTTTTATCAGCTATATGTACTGTGGGAAGTAGTTTTTTTTTGTCAGCTATATGTACTGTGGGAAGAGGGTTTTTTTATCAGCTATATGTACTGTGGGAAGAGTTTTTTTTATCAGCTATATGTACTGTGGGAAGAGTTTTTTTATCAGCTATATGTACTGTGGGAAGAGTTTTTTTTATCAGCTATATGTACTGTGGGAAGAGTTTTTTTTATCAGCTATATGTACTGTGGGAAGAGTTTTTTTTATCAGCTATATGTACTGTGGGAAGTAGTTTTTTTTTATCAGCTATATGTACTGTGGGAAGAGTTTTTTTTTATCAGCTATATGTACTGTGGGAAGAGTTTTTTTTTATCAGCTATATGTACTGTGGGAAGTAGTTTTTTTTTATCAGCTATATGTACTGTGGGAAGAGTTTTTTTTATCAGCTATATGTACTGTGGGAAGAGTTTTTTTTTTTATCAGCTATATGTACTGTGGGAAGAGTTTTTTTTATCAGCTATATGTACTGTGGGAAGAGTTTTTTTTACCAGTAGGAATTGGAACCTGGGGTGTTAAAAAGAAAGTCTGTGATTGGGACTGTACAGTTTTGGGGCACACATGGTACTATTTAGA
The DNA here is from genome assembly GCF_027579735.1 of Bombina bombina. NCBI lineage: Eukaryota > Metazoa > Chordata > Amphibia > Anura > Bombinatoridae > Bombina > Bombina bombina. Next base: position 222,695,094 of record NC_069501.1, read on the forward strand.
TATAAGCCAGTCTGACCATAATAATGGAATCACTTGTCAATTAAATATAGGAATAGTCAGTCTGGTTTTTTTTATTTAAAATGCTATATTTTCAAGATCAATTTGATCTTCTAGTGTTAGAGTTGAATTGTATCATTATAGGATGGTGTTTGGAATATTGGAAATTAAAATTATGTTGTATGTGATTAAGTTATATATAGGGCTTTGTTTTGTGCCTTTAGTTAAAGATACAGGGGATCACATGTACAAAAGCAAATCTGCGGCAACAAATGACATAACAAGTCTATTTATGTTGACACCAGAATCAATATTTTTTTGTTTTGAGTAAGTGCCAAAACATCAGGTGTGTATGTCATCTATTCTATATTTTGTAAACAATATTTTATGTGTAAATATGGTAATAATTATTTTTTACATAAATAATTATTTTTCCATATTCATTTTACATTCTCCTGTATCAAACAAGAAAAAAAGACATGTACAGTTTTTTTTATACTTTATGACATTTATTTCTTATTTTAGCTGCTGTTACCATTAAGAAGTAATTTTCCCAACATGCATTCACAGTACAAGAAAGGATTCTGCTTCCACTAAAAGAGATTGGTAGCACCATAGTGAGCTTGTGAGTGGTGAATTCTCGCTAGCACGGCTTGTAGATGGCAGGAGCCTCTGGGGTCTTTACTGCTGGATGCGTCGGATAGACTGGATCTGGGAGGTCTGGGCATGGGAGCCCCACTCCCTCCAATGCTTGTACTCGCCTCCATGATGGTCACATTCCAAGATATACTGATAACCACGGTAACCAGGATACTGGTAGCAAACCCATCTGTAGGAAAGAGACTATGTTAAATCTCTTGTAAAGAATAAACCACACTCATCTGTTTATTCTATTTTATACAAACACTGTAATAACATGAACTTTGCAGAACAAATTAAATTCATAGACTAAAGATTTGGTGTAATCCTAAGGAAACCCAAACTCTTATTTACTGTATTGTTTATACCCAAAAGGTATAAAAATAGTAACTTTCATAAGATCAAGGGTGATTAAATATTTAGCTTCATAAGGACAGAATTATTTCTTGAGTTTCTAGCAGATAATAAAATATTAGCTTTTTTACATCAGCATGTTTTCATAATTTACCTATATTCAATTAAACCACTTAAATGGCACTTACGCTCCACATTGTACTTTCATGGACCCAACTTCATTGTTGCTCCAGCCCATGGCTTGCAGAGATGGGTAGTCATCACACAGCTCCCACTGGCGTCCAATGAAATTCTCTTTCTCAAAAATAACTAGCTTGGATTCCTTATGGTTCTACAAGTAGAGAATGAGAAGTATTGAAGGATTTTAACTAAAAATCTCATTACATTAAAAAAACGGTGTCATCTTCCAAAAAAGATACATTAATAATTAACCCTTAACCCTTTGAGTGCTAATAACGGCTCTGAGCCATCACAGAGTTTCCCACTCTGGTGCTAATGATGGCTCAGAGACGTCACTAGCACTCTCCCATTTTGAGGGAGATCTGGGGGCTCCCACCCACTCCTACCCCGGTGATCGTGCCTGTAGAGTGACAAGCATCGCCGAGGCTTCCTGTTTTGCATGGAGACGTCACGAGCAATAACGTGATGACGTCAACGCGCAACTTTATTTATGCTTAAAATGTTAAGTATAGGAGCAGGAGGCATGCTGCTTAGAAGTTTGTATCTCAGGCATCTAAGCAGCTACAGACCCCCAAGACCCACCATTGGAAAGATAATCGCCTAACCTTTCCAACTGTGTAAGTATTGGTTTAAAACATTTTTTAAAAAATAATAAAAACTGAAAAAAATCTTAGCACCCAGGTGGGAAAGTGCTTAGCACTCAAAGGGTTAAATTATTATATGCCTTATATAATTATGTGTTTCAGATTTGGATTATATATACCATCTTTACCACACTTACAGCAGAACAGATTGGGCGGAAAGACATCAGGCGCTCAATGTGATAGGCATTGCTTCCACTCCAGGCATCCCATCTAGGGTACTCTCCTCTCTCCAGAACAAACTGCTGGCCACAGAAGCTTGTATGCTCATATCCTATCCATCTGTATGAACATCAGTATTGAGGATGTCAAACATACCAATGTGCACTATATTCTCTGCTATTACACTTTTCTTACAAATGTTTTAATTCCACAATACATTTAGTCAATTGCACTCATACAATGTGGCTAAAGTTCCTGCTAGCGTAACAATTACGATGAACAACATATATTTTTGTGGCACAAAGAAATGTGTGAGTTTATATCTGATGTTTTATGCTAATAATTCAAATGTAAACTAGCTGGTGTCAAATTTATGTGCATAAGGACCATAACATTCAAAATATAAAGATTTTTCAACTTGAACAAATTATTTATGTAATGGTAATATAGAAATTATAAATGATATATAATTATATTAACTGAATTGTGAAGTCCTCATTCAATGTCTTATATAAGACATTTGCTGGGGGGGGGGAATAAAATATCTTGGCCAGTTCAAATCTTAATAATGTGTATTTAAAGGGACAGTAAGGTCAGAATTAAACTTTTATGATTCAGATAGAACACACAATTTTAAACAACTTTCCAATTTGGGAAAATGTTGTGTTCTCTTGGTGTCCTTTGCTAAAGAGCATACATAGGTAGCTGCTGATTGATGCCTGCACATATATGCCTCGTGCCATTGCTTTACCAGATAAGTTCAGCTAGCTTCTAGTAGTACATTGGTGCTCCTAAGCCTATTTTTCAATTAGATTTGATAATAGATGTAAATTAGAAAGCTGTTTAAAATTGCATGCTCTATTTAAATTAGGAAAGTTTAATTCTCAATTTACTGTCCCTCTTATGACTCAATATTGTATTCAACAAAGTTAAGTTTACATTTTAAATAGGATAATATGCAGAATAAAATGGTATGTGTCATTCTTCTCTATTTAAAGTTGATATTTAGTTGATTATAAGATTGCATTTGCTATAGTGTTATCACATGCAGTATTTTAAATATATCAGACTCTCCATATAAAATGAGGGGTCTTGTATATGGGTGTCACAGAGGGAGAGACACAGTTTATATCCGCACCCTATGTTACTATTATAAAGCTAGAGTGAAGTGCATAGTGGCCTTTTTACATAGATCACATGACCCCATTTGATTGTAATTGATGTATAATGGGTTAGAATTGGTCAATTTTATATCAGCCAGAGAAAAAGTTTTAAGTGAGGTTTTTATAAATTATCTATTTGCTGAGACTTCAGAAATATTACCAAGCTGGGTGGGGAAACGGGTGGTGGTATTTTAACTGTTTTGTCCTTTTATGACAACTCATAGGAAGTCAATATAATATTATTAATTATTAACAGTATTTTTTTAAAACAAAAACTCTAAAATATTGTCCAGGGATCATCTCATGCAGAGAGAAGAGGCATTGTTTATAAACTGACGTATTACTGCTGGCAAAGTAAATGTGTTTAATAATTAGGAAACATCAGCTATAAGTACCCTTACATTATGGATTATACTTACGATCCACATTCCACCTTTATAGACCTTATGTTGTCATAACCACAATCCATAATATTTGCACATGAAGAAGTAAATTCCATCCTTTTGCCTTGAAAGTTCTCTTGGTCATAAACTGTGAGCTGAAAGAATGAGAATTGGTTAAACCTAAGGAAATATTCTATGGAGGTTTAGTAGTAATCCGAGGATTCCAAATGTCAAAATGTGTATCAGTAATTTGCATCAATATTGTGCAATTTGCTGTGTATTCTGTTTTTCCGTCTTAGCACAAAGGCTGCCATAATAAATTCTTACATTCAGTGTCTGAAGTTGAACCACACCTGCACATTGCTGGGTGTAGTGGTGAATTATGCGGTTCCTTTGTCACTTTATTCTACACATATTAAAATATGTATCAGTACGTTTGTTTGGCTAATTCCATGGATTTGTACTGCTGTGTAATTTATTTTATCAGAGAGGTAAAAAGAAAATAAAGCTTTTTATTATACTATATAAATCTCTCCAATTAGATTTCATGGGGGAAAGAAAGTATAATTTTTCTTAATTAGTGAAAAATTTGTGTCTAACACTAACTTCACATACGCATGATTTTTGTCATATGTCCATACCTTCCAGGGTCCCAGGGGAACAGTAAGGGGGTTGGTCTGGGCCATTTTCTCAGAGATGATGTCTTCTACAATAAAGATAAACATGCATCAAGCTTCACTATTTGCAAAACAAACAAAAAGGGTTTTGGTTGGACATGGAACACACAATACATATGCAAAATAACAGTGATATGTACATTTAGGAGCAAGAACCAAATGAGCAATCAAGATTGTCCAGACTTCCTCTGAAATGAAAGCTAAAGGGGCAAACCCAACATTTTTCTTTCATGATTCAAACAGAACATGCAACTTTCTAATGAACTTCTGTGATCAAATTGTTTTTATTCTCATGGTATCTTTTGTTGAAAAGCAGGGGCATAAGCTCAGGAGCGTGCACATGTCTGGAGCACTATGTGGCAGCAGTTCTGCAAGAATGTTATCCATTTGCAAGAGCCCTAGATGACAGCACTATTTTCTGCCATCTAGTGCTCCAGACACCTACCTAGGTATCTCTTCAACAAAGAATACTATGGGAATGAAGCAAACTTGATAACAGAAGTCAAATGGAAACTTTTTTAAATTGTATGCTCCGTCTGAATCAAAAAATATTTTTTTTGTTTCAAATCCCTTTAAAGGGACAGGATACTCAAATAAACTATTTGTGCAATCTGAGTAAGGGAGTGTCTCAAAATGTACCATGTCACTTTAATTTGTTCTAAAGATAGTTTCATGAATATCCCATTCATTCTTGAATTGCCTTACAGTGTTTGTCCTTACTTTATCTATTGGAAGTCTATTCCAAACCTTTTTGTGAAGAAGTTCTACCCACAGATTAGTCCTGAGTATTACTGCCAGCTTGAGATTATGACTACTTGCTATGTTATTGATCTGTTTGTGACAATGTTTTCATTCTCTGATTAAAGCATTTTTCACTTTATGATACAGTAGCGTTGTTACCAGGCGCATAGGTGTTGCAATGCAATGTACTACCCAGAATTCTTTGTGGCACTATATTAAGTAGTTCTAAAGAAGACATACTTTTTCTAGCTGCCTAGATAGTACAGTAAATATCCCCACACACACACACTTTACAGTGGTAATATATCTTCCTATCAACTAAATTTGAATAAAACATTTTTTAGTATTAGAGAAATAAACCTTTATTGTATCGTTAAGCGTATACAAAATAGGATAACTCTTGGAAAGTAGGCTTTATGAAATGGTACTATGTGCCCCAGTTATATCACAACAACTTTCTCCCATCATATATGTAAAAAAATATTCATTTTTGAAGTAAGCACTATATTTTGATCAATCGTGCATCAATAATGATCTGCTAGGGATAGGTAGCAGCATTTAATATAGTGTTTGTTTCTAGTAATTTTGTAAATAAAGTAAATTTAGAAATCTAATTTGGTTATAAAGGTTGTTTAAAGACATTTTTTTTCCTTAGTTGCACATACAAGATGGTATTTCAAAAATGTATTTACAGCATATAGTTTTGTTTTTTTTGAAATATGAATGTTCCAGAATAAAACAATTTTTGTTTCGGTAGAGGTGTGTTCATGTCTACCAATATAAGCCTAGCTTCCATTGAGGGGGTAAAGTTTGGAAACTGATTGCAACATAAAAAAATGATTTAATGGAGATAAATGATTCTACCACCAGTTTCCAAACATTACCACCTCAATGGAAACTAGGCCTAAGTGATAAATCTGTCCCTAGGGATGAATTTTGCAGAAAAATACATTTCTTAGTTTCAAAATGTAAACAGATTTAACTTATTATTTTTTTTTAATGCAAATAAATAATTTAAGATGTCTAACAGGTACTTGTTCATATACATCATATTTTTTTTTTAAGTTGAATGCACATTTATATAATTTATAAATAAAAATCATTCCTTACCTAATCCTAAATTTATAGTTTTTTTTCTGAAACTATTTACTCAATTCTTCCTTTTTTTTCCCTTCACTTGTAGAGAAGGATGTTTCTTGTTGTACATCATGCAGCCCCGCCATAAATATATATATAAGCAATAACTAACTGTTCTCACTATATATATATATATATATATATATATATATATATATATATATATATATATATATATATATATATATATATATACACACACACCGTAGTAGGTTACTTTATCCTTATTTCATTTTCAAACCATGGCATATATGCTGTTGTTGTTCTTAATGCTACTAGTTGATATTAGTAGTACAGCAAATACCTACATATATATTAATTAAGGTTTTTGTAGTTAATGCCATGTAGTAATATTAACAACAGGACATAGGTTTGTTTTGTTTTTGGATAACCCGTTAGTTCTCTAAATATCTAATTTAAAACATGCTCAAAAAAGTTTTCCGATAGATTTCCTGTATGAGATGTTCACTCACCACGCTCACTCTGAACTGCAGGGAAATCCATCTGGCACTTGCCTATTTCAGCTCCCTAGTCACAGGGTTTATATAGGGAGCATCAGAACAGTTCTTAATGCTGGATATTCACCCTGTGTCAGCACAATGCTGTCTGTGCTTTTGTCTACTATTGATCCTAGGCCTCTTGTCTGAGTCTCTGTCCAGCACAATTTGCATTGCTGTCTGCATGAATGACCCTGCTGCTGAGCATGACTTCACTTCCCTGCCCCAGACCATTTGGGTACATAGTGTTCATAGATGCTAATAAAACAAAATGTCTTATTTCACAATTAGAATAACTTAAATGATTCTATAACTGGTACAGCATTCTATTTAAACATCTTTACTATTTACTTTTGCTATGCAAAATGCTCATAGGACCCCAGGAGTGTCTTTAGCCCTCTATAGCTGCAATGTTTGCTACTTTATTATAATGTTGCTAAAAGGTTTGTTGGAAATACTGCTGCCATAGAGTGCTAAAGATATGTGCCCACTTCTGAGGTCCTATAAACCTACCTATGGCCTAGATTACGAGTTTTGTGTTAGAGGCTGTGCGGTGATAACGAGCAGTTTTCACTTACCGCTCACTTACATGCAGCACTGGTATTACGAGTTTTCAGAAACCCGTCGTTAAAAGACAAGAAGTGAGCGCTGAGCAAAATTTTGCTCATTACCGCACTCCAATACCAGCAATGCTTAAATCAGCAGTGAGCTTGTTGTACGTGCTTGTGCACGATTTCCCCATAGGAATCAACGGGGAGAGCTGGCTGAAAAAAAGTCTAACAACTGCAAAAAAGCAGCGTAAAGCTCCCTAACGCAGCCCCATTGATTCATATGGGGAAATAAAATTTATGTTTACACCTAACACCCTAACATGAACCCCGAGTCTAAACACCCCTAATCTTACACTTATTAACCCCTAATCTGCCACCCCGACACCTACATTATATTATTATCCCCTAATCTGCCTCTCCGGACACCGCCGCCACCTACACTATAGTTATGAACCCCTAATCTGCTGTCCCCAACATTGCCGACACCTACATTATATTTATTAACCCCTAATCTACTGCCCCCAATATCGCTGCAACCTACCTACATTTATTAACCCCTAATCTGCCGCCCCAACGACATCGCCACTATATTAAAGTTATTAACCCCTAAACCTAAGTCTAACACTAACACCCCATAACTTAAATATAATTACAATAAATATAAATAAATATTCCTATCATTAACTAAATTATTCCTATTTAAAACTAAATACTTACCTATAAAATAAACCCTAAGCTAGCTACAATATAACTAATAGTTACATTGTATCTCGCTTAGGGTTTATTTTTATTTTACAGGCAAGTTTGTATTTATATTAACTAGGTAGAATAGTTATTAAATAGATTGTTAACTATTTAATAACTACCTAGCTAAAATAAAGACAAAAGTACCTGTACAATAAAACCTAACCTGTTACACTAACACATAACATTACTCTATAATTAAATAAATTAACTAAATTAAATACAATTACCTAAATTAAATTAAATTAGTACAAAAACAAACAAACACTAAATTACAGAAAATAATAAACAAATTACAGATATTTAAACTAATTACACCTAATCTAATAGCCCTATTAAAATAAAAAAGCCCCCCCCCCCAAATAAAAAAAAAACCTAGCCTAAACTAAACTACCAATAGCCCTTAAAAGGGCCTTTTTACCTGTAAAAAAAAATACAAACAACCCCCCCCAACAGTAAAACCCACCACCCACACAACCAACCCCATCTAAAAAAACCTAAGCTCCCCATTTCCCTGAAAAGGGCATTTGGATGGGCATTGCCCTTAAAAGGGCAGTTAGCTCTTTGCAGCCCAAAGTCCCTAACCTAAAAATAAAACCCACCCAATACACCCTAAAAAAAAACTAACACTAACCCCCTGAAGATCGACTTACCGGGAGACGTCTTCATCCAAGCTGGGCCGAAGTCCTCAACGAAGCCGGGAGAAGTCTTCATTCAAGCCGGGCGAAGTGGTCCTCCAGACGGGCAGAAGTCCTCATCCAGACGGCATCTTCTATCTCATCCAAGATGGCGTCCCTTAGATTCCGATTGGCTGATAGAATTCTATCAGCCAATCGGAATCTAAGGGAGAAAAAATCCTATTGGCTGATGCTATCAGCCAATAGGATTGAAGTTCAATCCTATTGGCTGATCCAATCAGCCAATAGGATTGAGCTTGCATTCTATTGGCTGATTGGAACAGCCAATAGAATGCGAGCTCAATCCTATTGGCTGATTGGATCATTCTATCAGCCAATCGGAATCTAAGGGACGCCATCTTGGATGACATCACTTAAAGGTACATTCATTCAGCTTTAGTCGTCGGATGAAGAGGATGCTCCGCGTCGGATGTCTTGAAGATGGACCTGCTCCGCGCCGGATGGATGAAGATAGAAGATGCCGTCTGGATGAAGACTTCTGCCCGTCTGGAGGACCACTTCGCCCGGCTTGGATGAAGACTTCTCCCGGCTTCGTTGAGGACTTCGGCACAGCTTGGATGAAGATGTCTCCCATTAAGTCGATCTTCAGGGGGTTAGTGTTAGTTTTTTTTAAGGGTGTATTGGGTGGGTTTTATTTTTAGGTTAGGGACTTTGGGCTGCAAAAGAGCTAACTGCCTTTTCAAGGGCAATACCATCCAAATGCCCTTTTCAGGGCAATGGGGAGCTTAGTTTTTTTTAGATAGTATTTTATTTGGGGGGTTGGTTGTGTGGGTGGTGGGTTTTAGTGTTGGGGGGGCTTGTTTGTATTTTTTTTCAGGTAAAAGAGCTGATTACTTTGGGGCAATGCCCTGCAAAAGGCCCTTTTAAGGGCTATTAGTAGTTTAGTTTAGGCTAGGGATTTTTTTTATTTTGGGGGGGATTTTTTTATTTTAATAGGGCTATTAGATTAGGTGTAATTAGTTTAAATATCTGTAATTTGTTTATTATTTTCTGTAATTTAGTGTGTTTTTTTGTGTACTTTAGCTAATTTAATTTAGGTAATTGTATTTAATTTAGTTAATTTATTTAATTATAGTGTAGTGTTAGGTGTTAGTGTAACTTAGGTTTTATTTTACAGGTACTTTTGTTTTATTTTAGCTAGGTAGTTATTATGTTTTATTTTAGCTAGGTAGTTATTAAATAGTTAATAACTATTTAATAACTATTCTACCTAGGAATATTTATTTAGATTTATTGTAATTATATTTGTTAGGGGGTGTTAGGGTTAGGGTTAGACTTAGGTTTAGGGGTTAATAACTTTAATATAGTGGCGGCGATGTTGGGGGCAGCAGATTAGGGGTTGATACATATAATGTAGGTGGCTGCTGTGTCCGGAGCAGCAGATTAGGGGTTACAATTTTTATTATAGTGTTTGCGATGCGGGAGGGCCTTGGTTTAGGGGTTAATAGGTAGTTTATGGGTGTTAGTGTACTTTTTAGCACTTTAGTTATGAGTTTTATGTTACGGCGTTGTACCATAAAACTCTTAACTACTGACTTTTAAATGCGTTAAAAGTGCCATGGAAGTCCCATAGAAAAAAGACTTTACAACGTTTATGTAAGTCGTTTTGCGGTAAGGCCAAAGAAGTGTGCGGTACACCTAAACTTTCAAGACTCGTAATACCAGTGGGTGTAGAAAAGCAGCGTTAGGACCTCTTAACGCTGCTTTTTTTACCCTAACGCACAACTCATAATCTAGCCGTATGTGTCCTATAAATCTACCTATGTGCCCTATAAACCTACCTATGTGCCCTATAAACCTAACATTGTGCCCTATAAACCTACCTATGTGCCCTATAAGCCTACCCATGTGCCGTATAAACCTACCTAACGCCTAGATTTAGAGTTTGGCGTTAGCCGTCAAAACCAGCGTTAGAGGCTCCTAACGCTGGTTTTCGGCTACCGCTGGTATTTGGAGTCTTGTAGGTAAGGGTCTAACGCTCACTTTGCAGCTGCGACTTTTCCATACCGCAGATCCCCCTACGCCATTTGCGTATCCTATCTTTTCAATGGGATCTTCCTAACGCCGGTATTTAGAGTCTTGGCTGAAGTGAGCATTAGAAATCTAACGACAAGACTCCAGCCGCAGAAAAAAGTCAGTAGTTAAGAGCTTTCTAGGCTAACGCCGGTTCATAAAGCTCTTAACTACTGTGCTCTAAAGTACACTAACACCCATAAACTACCTATGTACCCCTAAACCGAGGTCCCCCCACATCACCGCCACTCGATTAAATTTTTTTAACCCCTAATCTGCCGACCGCACACCGCCGCCACTTACGTTATACTTATGTACCCCTAATCTGCTGCCCCTAACACCGCCGACCCCTATATTATATTTATTAACCCCTAATCTGCCCCCCAAAACGTTGTAAAACTAAATTGTGGGTGTGGTGATGGGTGTATTTATAGGCATTTTGAGGTTTGGGAAACTTTGCCCCTCCTGGTAGGATTGTATATCCCATACATCACTAGCTCATGGACTCTTGCCAATTACATGAAAGAAATACAAATAACAGTTTAAAATAGTATACAAATATGCAGTAGATATTTAATGATAATAGCGAATATGCAGAAATAACTGCACCCAAGCTAAAGATTTAGTGTTAAAACTAAACAAATCTCTTAAATGTAATAGTAGATCCTAAAAAACAGATATGCAATAACAATATACAATAAACATTTAATATCAATAGTTAATATACAGAAATAAATATAAAAATATAAAATTAGAATTATACCTAGACTATCAAAAAAGTCTAGATTATGCTAATCTCTAAGATGTTATAATGTTAAATGTATATGTTGAAGCGTTGACAAAGTATATAAATGTGGGATTAGAAGAAATAATAAGAGAAAATACAAAAAAATAAGAAAAACTAAGAATAAGAAATAAGAGGGATAAAAAGGGGGAAATAGGAGATGAGAACAAAATCTGACCTATATTGTCTTATAAAATAAAGAGAACTAATCATTGATAAAACAATTTATGTCAAACTCTATATTTAGACCAGAAGGTTGAAGGGTCTTTAGAAGGAAGATCCACCTGCTTTCTTTTTTGAGGAGTTCCTTATGGGGATTACCTCCTATCTATTTTTTTTACTTGCTTGTCTATTCCCATTTATGAGAAACAGCTTGCATCTCCTTGATTGCAACTACTAAAGTGCTTTGGAACCGGACGATCCTTATTTCTATCTAGACTAACATTTTCTATTGACCACAAATGCTCCCTGATTCTATCACGGAGGGGTCTTTCCGACTCCCCCACGTATTGTTTTCCACATTTACACTGAATCACATAAATGACATTCCTATCTACACATCTAATTAGATTTTTAATTTTATATTTTTGACTAGTTCCATGGGAGACCACCTCTTTATAAAGGAGATGAGATTTTAACTAATGATAAAGGTTTTATACACACTAATCTAAGAGAAAAGTCAACTTTCTACCCAAAACAAGATAAAGGACCAATCTTGGAAACTTTTAAGAAATGTTTCCTACAAGATATTAAAAGTATTAGTGATATCCCCCCAAAAAATACTAATGATTTAACTAAAAATCAGTTGAGAGTAATTACAAATCTAGAGCAGAACAAGGATCTCATCATAAAGCCTGCGGACAAGGGGGGTGGGATAGTCATCTTAGAAAGTGATGACTATAATAACATGTGTAAAAATATTTTGAATGATACAGCAACCTATAAGAAATTAAGTAAGAATCCTACCCCCAAATATATTATAGAACTGAAAAAATTATTGGAAATGGCCAGAGAAAATGAAATATTATCTAACAAAGAGATTAACTATTTACTTCCGAAATTCCCTAGAATTCCACTTCTATATTGTCTTCCAAAGATCCATAAGTCTCTATCTAAACCACCAGGGAGGTCAATAGGATCTACTATTACATTTAAGAGATTTGTTTTAACTCTAAATGTTTAGCTTGGGTGCAGTTATTTCTGCATATTTGCTATTATCACTAAACATCTACTGCATATTTGTATACTATTTTAAACTGTTAATTGTATTTTATGTATTTTTTGTACAATGTATTTTTGCAAAATGTATCTTTTTGTAAAATGCATTTTTTGCGCTGTAATCATTTCCACTTTTTCACCCTTTTTTCGCCAAATTAATCGTTGTTAGCTAAACATATAGTTATCAACCTTTGCCTTTAAAGGGACAGTTAACCCAAAAATTGTCTCCCCTTTAAATTGTTCCTTATTATTCGTTTTACCTGTTGGAGTGTTTTAAATTGTTTACAAGTAGCTCCTTTACCCATAATTTGGCATTTGAAATAGCTGATTTAGCTTGTGGTTTCCCAACCTATACTGAAAGTTTCTATACAGGAGTATATTCTATAGAATAGTTTAAGTGAACACAGCCAGCAGAAGAGATCACACTCTCAGTGGGGGGCATGATAGCTAAGTAATTAAATGATAATTTCCATTGTTCTCTCTAAGTATTGAGCTTTGGTTTTCTAGACAAATATAAGATAAGGAAGCAAGTGTGTGTACATAAAAGTGATAACATAATGAGATATGATATTACCTGAAGCTCAACCCATTCTAATAGGCTGTGGTTTAAAGGTACAAAACCAGCTACTTCATATATACAAATAAACCGAAAAATGCAATTTCTCCTACATTTTATGCTCTGCAGTTAGTATAACAAGTCATTGAAAATACATTAATATAAAAACAATTTTACAGTGTACTGTCCCTTTAAGATTTCAGGCCTCTCTTTTTCTTTTTGCTAATTAATGGTGTCTAAGGGTATTTATAGCAGTAAAGATCCATTGATTTTAGAGTTTGAAAAAGGCCCCTTGAGGCTGAAACTCGTTACTCGTTTGTCCTGTCTGGGCTTCCATAGTCCAGTTTTTGCACTTCTTGTTTCCAGAGATGCCAAGGTGTCCGCTCTAGCGAAAGTTTTTTGGCACTGTAATTGTCCGTACACTTGCTGTGAACCACCAGCTCTGCTGAATACACGTTGTTTAAATTAGCTCAGCCGAATTATCGCAACTGTTTGGAAGCAACTGTTTGGAAGCACTGTATACCTATGAGGATCTTCATATCACACTCGGTGTAAGTAAGACTTGACACCTTTTGTTGTGGTTTCATATTTCGCTTCTCATTTGAATCTTCTTGTATTCCAGCGTTCCAGGCTTTCCTATATCGGAAGACTCATGTATAAAGACCCTCTGGCATTCATACTTGGATCCGTATCTGGGATGTTTTGTCTTTGTTTTTAATATCTCATTTTATTTTACCTTTTTTTTTATTTTATGTTATTTTATTGTATTTCAACAACATTTGTATGTGTATTTTATCCTCTTTTATTGATACTATGCTTATATCAATTTGTTGATTTGTTGCTCGTATGATTATATGAGTCATTTGTTAAAAGATTGTGCTTTAATCACTGTGTTATTAAATTGTATCAACTGTTAATCTATTTGGGTCATATTTGTATCAAACCCATCTTTATACACTTTTTAGTGTTTATAAACTATAGGTTTACTAATTCAAGGTGTTTATTTATACAACCTATATATTTTTAATATTACACACTATAATACTACACACTTTTAGTGCTCTTTTTAGTGTTTATTAAATACACGTGTTTAGTCACGCAAGGTGCGTCACATACACGACTCACATCTTTTGAATCTTTTGAATCACTTGACTTTATGTCATTTCTTATTTACTTATTCTTTTTTTTTTATTTTTTGCATATGCACATTAAAAAACCTCTATTGTCATCTTGGTTACTAATTTAGCTTCTTCTGGTTGGCGAATATTACATTATTCTGTTTCCCAAAGAGAATTTTTTTCTCCTTCACATTGTTTGGGGATATTAGAGATCCCCTTTTTTGCACTGTGTTCTTAGTAACTTTTATTTTAGCGCAAATATCTTTTCACACTTTTCTTTGCAAAACAATGCTGCCATAGAGTACTTAACCCCTTAAGGACAAGGCCATTTTTCAATTTCTTTCCCTTAAGGACCAGGGCTATTTTTACATTTCTGCTGTGTTTGTGTTTAGCTGTAATTTTCCTCTTACTCATTTACTGTACCCACACATATTATATACCGTTTTTCTCCCCACTAAATGGACTTTCTAAAGATACCATTATTTTCATCATATCTTATAATTTACTATTAAAAATATTATAAAATATGAGGAAAAAACTTAAAAAACACACTTTTTCTAACTTTGACCCCCAAGATCTGTTACACATCTACAAACATCAAAAAACAAACATGCTAAATAGTTTCTAAATTTTGTCCTGAGTTTAGAAATACCCAATGTTAACATGTTCTTTGCTTTTTTTGCAAGTTATAGGGCAATAAATACAAGTAGCACTTTGCTATTTCAAAACCACTTTTTTTCAAAATGAGCGCTAGTTACATTGGAACCCTGATATCTGTCAGGAATCCCTGAATATCCCTTGACATGTATATATATTTTTTTTAGAAGACATCCCAAAGTATTGATCTAGGTCCATTTTGGTATATTTCATGCCACCATTTCACCGCCAAATGCGATCAAATTAAAAAAAAAATTCATTTTTTCACAAATTTTTTCACAAACTTTAGGTTTCTCACAGAAATTATTTACAAACAACTTATGCAATTATGGCATAATGGTTGTAAATGCTTCTCTGGGATCCCCTTTGTTCATAAATAGCAGACTTATATGGCTTTGGCGTTGCTTTTTGGTAATTAGAAGGCTGCTAAATTCCACTGCGCACCACACGTGTTTTATGCCGAGCAGTGAAGGGGTTAATTAGGGGGCATGTAGGGAGCTTGTAGAGTTAATTTTAGCTTTAGTGTAGTGTAGTAGACAACCCAAAGTATTGATCTAGGCCCATTTTGGTACATTTAATTCCATCATTTCACCGCCAAATGAGATCAAATTTAAAAAAAACTTAACATTTTTCGCAATTTTAGGTTTCTCACTGAAATTATTTACAAACAGCTTGTGCAATTATGGCACAAATGGTTGTAAATGCTTCTCTGGGATCCCTTTTGTTCAGAAATAGCAGACATATATGGCGATGCTTTTTGGTAATTAGAAGGCTGCTAAATGCCGCTGCACATCACACATGTATTATGTCTAGCAGTGAAGGGGTTTATTAGGGATCTTGTAGGGAGCTTGCAGGGTTAATTTTAGCTTTAGTGTAGAGATCAGCCTCCCACCTGACACAACAGACCCCCTGATCCCTCCAAAACAGCTCTCTTCCCTCCCCCACAATTGTCCCCGCCATCTTAAGTACTGGCAGAAAGTCTGCCAGTACTAAAATAAAAGGTATCTTTTTTAGCATATTTACATATGCTGCTGTGTAGGATCCCCCTTAGCCCCAAACCTCCCTGATCCCCCCCCCCAAACAGCTCTCTAACCCTCCCCCTCTACATTATTGGGAGCCATCTTGGGTACTGGCAGCTGTCTGCCAGTACCCAGTTTACAAAAAAATATATATTTTTTAATTTTTTCCCCTCTTTTCTGTAGTGTAGCTCCCCCCCCCCCAAGACTAAACCCCCACCCCTCCCAGATCACTTTGATTATGTATAATACATTTTTATTCCCCCTCTCTCCCTCTAAATGTTAACAAACTGTTACATAGTGTAATGGTCCGGTGCAGAGAGGGCCACAGAATGGCTCTCTCTGCATCGGATGGGGAAAAATGTTATTGCAGTGATGCCTCAATATCGAGGCATCACTGCAATAACCGGAAAGCAGCTGTAAGCGATCAGGATCGCTTCCAGCCACTTTCAACCCCAACGTGGTACAGGGTACGTCGCTGGTCTTTAAAGACCAGTTTGTGCAAGACGTACCCTGTACGACATATGTCGTTAAGGGGTTAAGTCACATGCACACTTCTAAACTCTTCCCTTAACCCTTCTATTCTTTTTTTCCTTCTTTCTTTTAACAACTTTTTTGTGTTAGGAGTCTTGTGAGTTTTATATTTTTCTTTCTTGTTTTTTTTTGTCTTTTCCTTAATAATGATCTATCCTTGTGTGTTTCTGCATTTCTTTGTTGATTGTGTTTTTTATTATTATAAGAGTGTTTTGTTTTTATCTATGGATAGCGAGAGTAATAGCATTAGGGGGAGGGGCAGAGGGATAATGCAGATGTAGCTGCTACCGGGGATTTTAGGGGCGATCAGGTAAGGTTAGGTGGGGAGTTAGCTAGGGGAATAGAAAGAGGGAGTGATAGCTTAAGGGAACAGTCCAGTCAAAATTAAACTTTCATGAATCAGATAAGCAGGCAATTTTAAGCAACTTTCTAATTTACTCCTATTATCAAATTTTCTTTGTTATTTTCTTTCACTCATGGTTAGTGTTTGGCTGAAGCCATTTATTATCAATAAACTGTGTCTACTCTTTTTAAATCATAATGACAACAGAAACTACCCAAATGACCCTGATCAAAAGTGTACATACCCTGGTGATTTTGGCCTGATAACATGCACACAAGTTGACACAAAGGGGTTTGAATTGCTATTAAAGGTAACCATCCTCACCTGTGATTTGTTTGCTTGTAATTAGTGTGTGTGTGTGTATAAAAGGTCAATGAGTTTCTGGAATCCTGACAGACCCTTGCATCTTTAATCTAGTGCTGCACTGATGTTTCTGGATTCTGAGTCATGGGGAAAGAAAAAGAATTGTCAAACGATCTGTGGGAAAAAGGTAGTTGAACTGTATAAAACAGGAAAGGGATATTAAAAGATATCCAAGGAATTGAGAATGCAAATCAGCAGTGTTCAAAAATCAAGAAGTGGAAAATGAGGCGTTCTGTTTGATAACATACTGCATTCATCTTGCCATTAATTCTGACCAAATTTCCTGTGCCTTTGTAGCTCACACATCCCCAAAACATCAGCGATCCACCTCCATGTTTCACAGTAGGAATGGTGTACCTTTCATCATAGGCCTTGTTGACTCCTCTCCAAATGTAGCGTTTATGGTTGTGGCCAAAAAGCTAAATTTTGGTCTCATCACGCCAAATGACTTTGTGCCAGAAGGTTTGAGGCTTGTCTCTGTGCTGTTTGGTGTATTCTAAGAGGGATACTTTGTGGCGTTTGCGTAGTAATGGCTTTCTTATGGCGACCCGACCATGCAGCCCATCTTTCTACAAGTGCCTCTGTATTGTGCATCTTGAAACAGCCACAACACATGTCCTGTATTTCACCTGAAGTTATTTGTGGGTTTGTCTTTGCATCACAAACAATTTTCTTGGCAGTTGTGGCTGAAATTTTAGTTGGTCTACCTGACCGTGGTTTGGTTTCAACAAAACCCCTCATTTTCCACTTCTTTATTAGAGTTTGAACACTACTGATTTGCATACTCAATTCCTTGGATATTTTTTTATATCCCTTTCCTGTTTTATACAGTTCAACTACCTTTTCCCACAGATCCTTTGACAATTCTTTTGCTTTCCCCATGACTCAGAAACCAGAATCGTCAGTTCAGCACTGGATGAAAGATGCAAGGGTCTGTCAGGAGTCCAGAAACTCATTGACCTTTTATATACACACTATAATTACAAGAAAACAGATCACAGGTGATGATGGTTACCTTTAATAGCCATTCAAACCCCTTTGTGTCAACTTGTGTGCATGTTATCAGGTCAAAATCACCAGGGTCTGTAAACTTTTGATCAGGGTCATTTGGGTAGTTTCTGTTGTCATTATGATTTAAAAAGAGTAAACGCAGTTGATTGATAATAAATGGCTTCAGCACTAACCATGAGTGAAAGAAAAGTTTTTGTGTTATCATCCATATTCTCTGAAAAATGGCCAAGAAATCATAAATTCTGCCAGGGTATGTAAACTTATGAGCACAACTGTACATTCCTACCAGGAGGAGGCAATGTTTCCCAAACCTCAAAGCCTATAAATACCCACCCACCTTACTCATATCCCAGTTTGAGTACAGTGTTTGTCAGAGGGATGTGAGAGGAGTTTGCCTAAGGTTATCATGTTCTACCTCTGTTTAAAACCTTCTATGGGCTATCTGTAAATTGGTCGCAGGGATTCATCTCCTGCCTCCCTTTATAGTTCAACATGCTCCTATATCTGTATCTCTGCTGATATGTTTTCAGCACTGATTAGTGGACGAGTGTCTCTCAAAAATTTAGGTATTTTGTTTTTTTCTAAAGGCACTCATAGCTAATTTGGGCACTTTTATTTAAAGGTTCTTGCACAATTATATTTATATTTTACAGCCCAGGGACATTTGTAACATTCTATATATTATTATATATTTCTGAGGATGGATAGTATAAACGCTGCTATACGCTATATATTACTTACCTTTAGCCGATTTTTGTTTAAAATTGACAAGCGCGCCACCTCTTTTAAAACCCGCCCCTTATGGCATAATTTTTGCACTTTTTTGCCGCGATTTTCATGCTTTTTTCTAGTTTTAAATAGCCACTCTTTGCATCTCTCAGATGCCTCGCAATTTATATAGGGGCCTTATGTTTTTTACATAAACTTATACTTAAAGCTCTTTAAATAAGTATTTTTATGACTATTTATTTATTTATTTATTTATTTATTTAGCAAAGATCTTTTCCAATACTCAAAGTTTTTTTAACAAATACGTTTTTTTTCTAAATTGTAATTAATTTTACTTTTTTCCCAAAAATGTTTTTTGTTTTCTCTGCCATAATGGAACAAACCACTTCTGTCCCTGAAATCACCATAGGACCTGAGTCTATTGAACACCTTTCTACCAAAGCAAAGTGTATCTTTTGCAAATTTACGTGATTTATGTATATTGTTTTTATCACGACCTACTGATGCTCCTATGGTTTCAAATGCTCCTTCTGTTTCAATTTCACAGATGGATGTAGATGGCGTACCCCCAGCAATGAAGAAATTTATTGCTGCTTCAATTGAGAAGGACCTGACTGAATTTCCGCCTTCAAATAAGTGTAAGAGATCAGCACATGTTTTACCTTCTTCTAGTAAAATCTGTACTGATCAGACTAATACTGATATATCTTCTCATGATGATGATTCCTCTAATACTGAGGTTCATTTATCTGATACAGAACCAGATAAATCTTTTTTATTTAAAATTAAGCACATTCATTCTCTTTTAAAATAAGTTTTAGTCACTTTAGGTATTGAAGAAGTTAAACCTTTTGAGGATATTTTAAACACACAAGGATGAACAGTGGCACTACTTAGACTTTTCCTCTTATGATAAGTCAAAATCAGAGGTAAGAGTTAGATTAATTCTACTGTATGTTAGAGGAAATGGTGCTTGTGCACAAATATAAATATAAACACAAAGGAAGAATGGTATAAAGGATACCAGACTACCCAAAGTATGCACTTGCAGCACTCTAGGTCTGAACTAAAGGTTGGGATTCCGTAACAGGATATTAAAATATAACTTTTATTGGTATTAAAATTAAAAAACCAAAGTTGTTTGGTTAATACATACACGATTAAAATTTGCTCCAGTGCTCAAATCAGTATAATGAGTTTCACATTAGATCACTATTCATGATAATTCGGCCTGAATAAATTCACTAGTTGTAGTGATCTAAATAGTTCAATAAATCAACTCGGTAATGGTTACCAACAGAGTGTTCATCTAAATAGTAGAGCTTATATATAGATTCTGGTCAAGGTTGTGTACTCTCAGCTATATAGACTCATGCTATCTTTATTCAATATAATGGGTGATAGCAGAGTAATGATTATTATATATTAATAATGATTATCCACGAATAGGGGTACTGGTGAATTAAATATTCACAAAAACGAGGGTTTGATCAATTATGACCTGGGTTATAATTTTAACCTGTATATTGGTATAAATAGTAATGTGTGCGTGCTTGGTGCTACTGTAGTTTTCAAAATTTCAGTAGGTATATATTCCTACAAATTGGAGTACAGTTATAATCACAATAAGCCTAGTTCTGTGTAGCCCAGACCTCAGATCTGGCCACTTTGGTTCATTTAAAGTTATTAAATAGTTAGACCCTGATTAGTCCGTATAGTAATTGCTGCAAAGGTTACTACGGCTTATGTTAATCCACCTTTATAAATTTTAGGCGTATGTTTCATAGAAAACTAAATCTGCTATCCCGGCGTCTCCCAGATTTGTATCAATTGACAAGTGTCCCAGAGTTTATTCACAGTGCCAAAAATTATTATTCTGGTCCAGTGTGTGGTAATTCGAATTGAGTGCCCTTTGGCACAGCCACTGTTATGATCCACAAGTCTTACAATTAACAGTCATCAGTTTGTAACATTCTTCTCATACATATTCATTTTTATACCGGGTTTTATAACTGCAGTTAAATTTGGCATAACCCACTTTCAATAAATGTTTTCTATGATTTAGTTTCAGTTAGATAACCGTGTTACAATATCAATTAATTTCGAGAGCTCTGAAAGCTGTGTTTAAAGTTAAAGCTCGGTCTGGCACAACCCAGATTATAAATATAGAGTTAACAGTCCATTAATTTGTAATATGAATCTCCGTTGAAACACCCATTCATTTTCAAACTTCAGTTTAACAATTAAAGTAAGTATAATCTGGTACAACCCAGGTTATATACGTAATGAATATCTGTCAGTTTCTGTTTTATTCGCAACAATGTTGCAGGTTGATATATATGTTACGGTTTAAGCGCTATGTGGTACAGCTAATGCTGTCACTATCGGGCAGTGTCAATCGCACTCATATGTTTGTAAGGTCTTACAATGCACGCACATTCACACACCAGTTAGGTAGTTTAAGTTAAAACTGGCACAACCCAGTTACTATAGCAATATCCACAATGTGGCATATAATTTTTAAAAGACTTAGTTAACTATTAATGAAATAAAGTCTGGCACAACCCAGGCTATATAGTTATAACTCGTTATTGTATATATAGTAAGAAAGGTTTTTCTATAAACACCATGTAGCGGTCCCTATTAGGTACCCTGACCAGATAGGTCAAATATCAGTGTTTTAGCTCTATAATTGCGGTAACCCTGTGCTCCACATGATTTTAGCGGTACTGGGCTAGTTTAAAATACATAGAAAATAGAGCGTGAACGAGTTCAACACTCTCCCCTCCGCTTTTGAGGATATTCCTTGAAACAAATTAAATTATTTTTTAAGTCTAACATTGTTATTCCAGAGATATTTTCTGTTCCTAATGCAGTCTCTAATATTATCTCTATAGAATGGTCTAAACCTGGTACTTCTTTTAATCCTTCTTCTAGTTTTAAAAAATTGTATCCTTTACCTGTTGCTAATTTGGAGCTATGGGAAACTATCCCTAAGGTAGATGGGGCTATTTCTTCTCTAGCTAAATATACTACGATTCCATTAGAAGATAGTACTTCTTTCAAAGATCCTCTAGATAGGAAACTTTAATCTTTTTAGAGAAAGGCTTATTTACATACTGGTTATGTTCTTAAGCCAGCTATATCTATTGCTGATGTAGCAGCCGCCTCTACTTTTTGGCTTTCAAATCTTGCTCAGCAACTTTCTTCAGACCCTGAATGCTGTAATGTGATACATCTACTACAAGAAGCAAATCTTTTTATATGTGATGCAGTATTTGACATTGTCAAAAATAATGTTAAAACTATGTCTTTAGCTATTCTTTCTAGAAGAGCTTTATGGCTCAAAACTTGGAATGCTGATATGGTTTCTAAGATGAGATTACTATCTCTTTATTTTCAGGGTAAGAATCTATTTGGTTCACAATTAGATTTTATAATTTCCTCTATTACTGGAGGTAAGTCAGGTTTTTTTTGCCTCAAGATTATAGCTCTAAGGGGAAATTCAAGGCTCCAAATTGTTTTTGTTCTTTTCAAAACAAAGATCAGAAGTCTTCCCCCTCTGTAAAAGCCCCTGGCTCTAACTGGAGACCTTCTTCCAATTGGAATAAATCTAAACAATTCAAGAAATCTAATCCTATCCAAAAAAACAGCATAAATATGTGGCCCCAATCCAGTTCTTCTGGTAGGGGGCAGATTAAACTTTTTTCAGAAAATTTGGTCAGAATCTGTCCAAAATCCCTGTATTCAGAATATAATTTCTCAGGGATATTGAATTGGTTTCAAAATCATATCCCCAAGGGGACAATTTTATTTAACTCATGTTCCAAAACATCCATTAAAAGATTAGACTTGGGGCGGAGTTTGAACGGAGACGGAGATGGCCGCATAATTATGCAGCTCTGTGCAGGGTATTCAATAAAGAGGTTTCAAAACCCGTAAAACACCACTAAAGCAACTAGAACTGGCCTTGGTAGGCAACCCGACTAAGGAAGATGCAAAAGACTTGTTCCTAGAGATCGGGATCATAAGTTAAAGGAGTCTATATGAAGGGATTGATCTGAGTCGGCTGAGCGGAGGCGCCATCTTAGCAGCCCACAAGGAAGTTTGCATTTACAGATGCGGCTACACAATTGAATATACACGCTGCAATCCTCACCAGGACATGCCGATACTGCATTTACACCATCACAAATGAGTAGGGCCGAAAACGCAACTCGAGATCTCCTAGAATGGTAAGGGGGAATTCCCACAGCAGCTTACACGCAACAGGGTTAGGACTATATGGCTACGCTGCTTAAACAGCTGCACATAAAATTATCCATATTGTCCCTTTTGAGGATAGGTGTCTGAGAGGTCAGAGCTTAATTGCAGAAGGGCCCTAGGATATGGCAATAAGATATTAAATCAGTAAAATAGCGGTAGGGGAATTTGGTCTGGAAGTGGCCCAGGAAGGGTTAACGCTAACAAAGCGGAAAAGTAAGGAAGCTAAGTGAGAAAATAAATAAACATATCTGCTATTACAGGAATATAGTATAGCCTTTGGATGGAACACTGGCTGATCCATCTATACGGAGTAAAATTGATTTGTTACACTAAACGTTTTTTACCCTGCAACCTACTATCTGAAACTTTTTGAAGGTGTAGCTGGGTGGTATAGCACTGTCTCCTGGAGCTGGAGCCCTGCCAAGTGAATAAGGGGAATGGCGTCCAGAAAATTGCACAAAACACCGATGGTGGGTAGAGCAGCAGCAGCCAGTTTATTTTTCAAATCCTCTAAGGGAGATAAAGTTGCAGAACTCCAAGAAGCAGAGCAGGAGGAGGAAATGGAAGCAGAATTAAGTACGCAGGCCAGTGCTGAGGATCTAATCCCGGTCACGAGAGCAGACATCAAAACACTAGTTTCAAAAAAAGATATAGAGAAAAACTTTGAAAAGATGTGGAGTAAAATGGACTCCTTTCAAAACACCATCACCAATAGCCTGGCGGAACTTAAACATGAAATTCTTGACTTGGGCACGAGAGTTTCGACTTTGGAGGAGAATGAAAACAATGTCGAAGAGACAGTGACTAATTTATCTCAACGGACATTAGATCAGCAAATAGAACTGGATATTCTCCAAGACAAAATGGAGGAGATAGAAAATCGCACTCGTCGCAGTAACCTGCAAATTAAAGGAATTCCGGAAACTATAACACAGTCAGACCTACACAACTATCTAAAACAACTTTTCCGAGCAATTACAGGCTGCGCTGAGGAAGACAACTTCCAACTAGAAAGGGCACATAGAGCCCTTAAACCAAAGCCGAAAGGAGATTATCCCCCTAGGGATGTCATAGTTAAGTTGCTTCAGTTCCCTGAAAAAGAACTAATTCTCCAGGCAGCAAGGAAGAATCCAACTTTTAAATATCAAGGAGTAGTGATCCAGTTCTACCAAGATTTATGCGTATGGACTCTACAGAGGCGGGACTCGCTCAGACCTCTCACCCTGCTGCTTCGCAAAAACCAAATAAATTACAAATGGGGTTTTCCCTTTGCCTTACATATACTACACAAAGGTAAAACAATGACGATAAAGGACAGACGGGATATTCCTGATATCTGCACATTCCTCGGATTAGAAGCACCTTGTAACACACTTGTTACTTTTGTAAAGAGTTGTGTTTGTTGCTCTTTTGTATATTGTCTCTGATACTATTTCTGTGTAAAAGAGATCAAATACGGTGAGCTTATTGTTCAAAAAATAGTTGATATTATCAGAAACTTGATAGCATGTTCTGAGTAATATACCTTTTCTGAACTAAAGAGGTTTTGTAGCGTGATCATATATATATAAAGAGCTATAGTTTAGATAGCGAGTTTAACTTCAGTTAGATAAATTGTATCTTAGATATTATCCTCTGAGTCTCCGTTCATCCATTCATCTTCACACACTCACACACCAAAATAAAAGTTATATTTACAATATCCTTTAAGCGGTATTACACTTAACTTTTAGTCAGCTTGAAAATGATTGGTGATTCAGTTCAACATACATCTGTGAAGATGAGAGCAGTTTTATGCGGTAAATTGTTGGCACAGTTCGTATGCATAAAATACAGTCAGGGTGCAATTTACCTTAATCCGATTCAAACCGATGCTGTAGGAAAAACAGGAGAGAGCGTCTTACCTGGAAGAGACTCGAGCGGTTAGTGAGACCGCGGCGTGTGAGCGTGACTTACTTCCGGTTATCGGTGAAGCGAGGAGACAAACAAACAGAGAGTTCAAACTGATAACTTGTAAGAAAGACTTCTGTAGAAATAAGATAAACAACTTGTCTTGATTGTAGTCCAGATAGAAGAGAATCAGAAGTTAAAGTTGAGATAACAATTTCTTGCTTTGACCTGAAAAGGAAAATAACCTGCGAGTATAAGCAGGATAGAGAAGTGTGCTTGACATACACTTCAATTAACAGGCAATTTGTAAGTGGAAAGGTGAGCTTTAAATAGGGGTGAGCAGTTGATGGGAGGTTCTACTTAAAGAGATATTACATCTCCCCCCCGTTAAGGGAGCACCCCTGGAGAACCTGGATGAGGTTTGGAAGGATAGCGACGATGAAAACGTTTAACAAGGTCAGATGCATGAACCGCAGACTGAGGTTGCCAGGAATTCTCCTCAGGACCATAACCTCTCCATTGTATCAGATATTCCAATCTTTTCCTCCTGATTCGAGAATCCAATATCTTTTCCACTTCAAATTCCTCTTGGTCATCAAGAAATGTAAGGGGTGGAGGAGTTAGTTTTAATCTTTCATGATCTGATATATAAGGTTTTATAAGAGAGACATGAAATGTATTGTGTATTCGATAATGTGTTGGTAGGTGAAGTCTCACTGCGTTAGGGTTTATGATTTTGTCAATAATGAAAGGTCCTATAAATTGGTTAGCTAACTTTTTACTTGGTGTCTGTAACCGTAAGTGCTTTGTGGATAAAAGGACTTGGTCACCTATTTTATAGTCAGGTGTTTGTCGTCGTCTTTGATCATAGTAAAATTTTTGTCTGTCCTTGGCTTCAGCTAGGTGAGTCTTTAGAATCTTTAGTCAGTCTTGTAAATTATTTGCAAAAGTGGTAGCGCTCAGGGAATTAACTGTTGTGTTAGTGATTGTTATGGAGGTAGGGTTGTATCCATAAGTGGCAAAAAATTGAGTCATTTTTATTGAGGAAGAGATGGAATTATTGTATGCAAATTCTGCCATAGGAAGGAGAGTGACCCAGTCATCCTGTAAGTGCGTAATGTAGCATCTAAGATATTGTTCTAATGTTTGGTTGAGACGCTCTGTTAACCCATTAGTCTGAGGGTGAAACGCTGTTGAATACCTTGCATCTACTTTTAACAACTTACATATAGATCTCCAAAATGCGGAGGTAAATTGAGTGCCCCGGTCACTTATTATGGTTGTTGGTAAACCATGTAATCTGACTATAGAACTGATGAAAGTCTTAGCAGTTATCATAGCAGTGGGTAGAGCTTTAAGTGGAGTAAAATGTGCTAGTTTGGTCAACTGATCAACTACTACAAATATCGTATTATATTGTTGAGATGGAGGTAACTCAACAATGAAATCCATGGATATGACTGACCATGGTCTATCAGGAATAGGTAGGGAGGTTAGGTATCCAATGGGTTTCTTGTGTTCTAACTTGTTCCTTGCGCAAATATCACATCCTGTTATGTAATCTGTTATGACCTTTTCCATCTGTGGCCACCAAAAATAGCGTCGGGTCAATTCGGTGGTCTTTTGAATTCCGGTATGACCTGATAGCATGTTATCATGTGTGTATGATAATATGAGTTTACGTAATTTTTGTGGGATATAAAGTCTTCCTTTATGATAAAGTAAACCTGTGGTTTCATCTTTAATGCAATCTTGAGGTATGGTTATCTCTGTTGTTAGAGCTGAAAGTATCTCTTTCTCTAGGTTTGTGAGTGATCCTAAGAATTTTTCTTCTGGTATTACTGGTGTTGGTTCAATTGCTGTTAAGTTATTTTCGTATTGTCGTGACAAAGCGTCTGCTTTGGCATTGGCTGTTCCAGGCCGGTAGGTTATCTGAAAGTTGAATCGGTCCATAAATAAAGCCCATCGAACCTGACGAGATGAGAGGGTCTTATTAGTTTTCAGATATTGTAAATTTTTATGATCAGTATATACCAAAAATGGTTCTTTGGTTCCTTCTAATAAGTGTCTCCAATGTTCTAGAGCACATTTTATCGCTAATAATTCCTTATCACCGACACTATAATTTCTTTCTGCAGGTAGGAAAGTCTTAGAGTAGTAAGCGATAGGATGGATCTGTTTTGTTATGACGTTTTGCTGTGACAATACAGCACCGATCCCTGAATTAGATGCATCCACTTCTAGAATAAATGTTTGGTTATAGTCCGGTAGAGCTAAGACAGGCACGGTAGTGAAAAGGTCTTTTAGCTTAATAAAAGCTTCTTGAGTCTCATTGTTCCAAAGAAATTTCCGTTTATTACTAGTTAATTGAGTGAGTGGTTTTACCACTGAAGAGAAATCTTTGATAAATTTCCTATAAAAATTTGCAAACCCCAGAAATTTCTGGAGTGTGCGTAGAGTTGTGGGCCTGGGCCAATTGATAATTGCTTGGATCTTTTGTGGATCCATTTCAATCTTATTGGGCTTTAGAATATAACCTAAGAATTTAATTTCAGACACATGGAAAATACATTTTTCTAATTTAGCGTAGAGTTTGTTTTGTCTCAACCTTGTCAAGACCCACCGAACATGTTTTTCATGGTCTTTTAAATTCTTTAAGTAAATTAGGATATCATCCAGATAGATGATTACACAGACATCAGTGAGGTCATGGAAAATTTCATTTATGAAATGCTGAAATGTTGCTGGAGCATTGCATAATCCAAACGGCATAACGTTATACTGGTATAAGCCGTATCTGGTGCGAAATGCGGTCTTCCATTCATCACCCTTTTTTATACGGATTAAGTTGTAAGCCCCTTTTAAGTCGAGTTTCGTAAAAATCGTGGCACCAGTTAGTCTTTCCAGTAATTCAGGAATTAAAGGTAAAGGGTACCGATTTTTTATCGTTATTTTGTTTAAAGCTCGATAATCAATAATGGGGCGTAATGTTCCATCTTTGTTTTTAACGAAAAACATCCCAGCAGCTGCTGGTGAAGTAGAGTGAGATATGAATCCCTTTCTGAGGTTTTCGTCTAAATACGTTCGTAGATCTTGTAATTCTTTTTGATTCATTGGGAATATTTTCCCATGTGGTATCTGTGAGTCTGGTATAATATCTATTGGACAATCAAATGTCCTATGGGGAGGCAAATTTTCTGCTTCCCTTAAATCGAATACATCTCCCAGATCCTGATAAACCAATGGTACACTCTGTTCCATTGTAGCTATGTTACAGTGAGGGTAACAGGTGGTTTTACAATAACTAGAAGTAAGGAGTACAGTGTCTTGACTCCAATCTATTTCAGGGTTATGTGTCTTCAACCAAGTATACCCTAATATAATTGAATGGTTAGCTATAGGTAATATATCAAAAGATAAATATTCCGTATGTCCCCCGATAGTACCCATTAAGAGTGGTATGGTATGGTGAGTGATTGGTCCCTGTTTTACTAAGGTTCCATCAATTAATTTTACAAAAACTGGGTTTGCTTTGCACACTGTGGGAATTTTATTTTGAACAACAAAATCAGTATTAATATATACACCCGTCGCCCCAGAGTCAAGTAATCCTTCAGTCTGTAGATGGTGTTGATCCCACTGTAAGGAGAGAGGTATAGTTAACTGTCGTGTCTTAATAGATTTATATAACTGTTTTATGTGATGTATCTTACCCTTCTTTTGTTTTGATAATAAAGGACAAGTACTAACGGAATGTTCTTTGTGTGCGCAGTACAGGCAGAGGTTAGATAATCTTCTCCTTATTTTTTCTTCTGGGGTAAGTGGTCCCCTAATAGTCCCGATCTCCATAGGTACAGGGTTGGTGAGGGATTTTTCTTGTGAGGTTTGTGCAGGATATGATCGTCTTGGAACACTGTCACTCGCCATTCTTTCTGCCTTTCTCTCCTTTAGACGTCTGTCCAAAGTAATACATAATTTAGTGAGCCCTGATAAAGTCTCAGGCATTTCTAGACGTGATAATTCATCTTTTAATCCTTCAGATAAGCCTAACCTAAATTGGTTTCTGAGGCTCATCTGATTCCACTGGGAATCTGAGGCCCACATCTGGAAGTCCGTTATGTATTCCTCAACGGTCCTCTTCCCTTGTCTTAAGGCACGTAATTTGGATTCTGCATTAATCTGAGTATCAGCGTCCTCATATAAGGTGGACATGGCAGAAAAAAATTCCTGTAAGGAATTCATTATAGGATCATTTGCCTCAAATAATCTGTTGGCCCAGGTCCTGGGTTCACCCACTAAGTAAGATATGGTGGTACAGACTTTTATTCTCTCGGTATGATAGGTTCTGGGTTTGAGAGAGTAAAGTAAGTTACAAGCATTTCTAAAATCTCTGAAAGTAGCACGTTTTCCAGAAAATGGAGTTGGAGGCTGAATCTGAGGCTCAGGTAACTCCAGCTCTTTAGGGGTTAAACATTCTTTAATCAATGCTTTTAATGCAGTGTTCTCTGTTTGTACTTCAGTTAAACCATGGGCGAGGTAGTCTAATTTTTTGTTAATGTTGGTAATTTCATTTTGAACCTCTTGTGCATCCATGGTGGAACTGTTACTTAGCAGAGTTTGAGGCCTGTTAATTCTGTAACACACTTGTTACTTTTGTAAAGAGTTGTGTTTGTTGCTCTTTTGTATATTGTCTCTGATACTATTTCTGTGTAAAAGAGATCAAATACGGTGAGCTTATTGTTCAAAAAATAGTTGATATTATCAGAAACTTGAAAAAGACCCTTTAGGTGGGGTTTAATTCTAGTGTTAGTTGTAAATGCTGATGTAGTAATAGAAATGGATATGAAATGTATAGTTTTACACAATTTATTACAGATACAATATACGATTCATAGGCATAAATCCATGGTACAAAAAGATGTATAAAATATATAAAGGTAATAAAATGACTAAAAAATGATAACTGATTGGTGGATTGGTGTCCACTTAATTTAAGACTGATTCTGAGCAAAACATGTCTCGGACAAATGTCCTATATAAACATAATCTTATACATATATAAGCCGAACTAAACTCTAAATAATGTGTCCATGAGGGTCATATGTGAGAAAATAGTGGTATGCAGTGAAAAATGATGAGTAAAAATAAAAAATCTTTGGACAAAAAATACAAAAAATGAAAAATAGTATTTGGAAGCAAACTAGTGTGTACACATCTAGAAAACTGTGATATCCAAAAACAATGTGATATCAAATTGTGATTAAAGTGATTTAATCTCAAAATTACATAAAAATATGTAAAAAATTAAAAAATTAAAAAATGGAAAATTAAAAATCCATGTGAGTGAGAGTATGTATCAACAAAAATGTGACCATGTGTGTCAAAGAAAATGTGAAACAATACACATTAAATGGACAATAAATGGACAATAAAAACTAAAATAATAACTAAAATAAGGCAGTTAATAATGTTTTAGCATAGATAATAAACAGATATTTGATAAACAAATAAATATATAATCAAAGATTTATACAGATTGTTCTACAAAATCATAACAATGTGGTATATGTCCTAGTAACTGTATGTCCTAAGATAGTCCTTATGAAATGTCTCTTTACTTCCGATGCTTCTTATTTATCTAATGTTAGGGTGTAAAAAGTGTTTTCAGATGCCTCAATTCCCAGGCATTTAGAGATAAAATGGTATTTGTAAATAGAAAGGTATAAAAATATGACGATGAAAGGTAACAATGAAAGGGCTGGGATATCCTCAAAGCCTAAAAAATAAAGAAAAATAACATAGTATAATGCTGTTAAAATGTAAATAAATCAAGAAATATAGCTCACCATATAGATGTCAACGCGTTTCGGCCCACTACTTGGGCCTTTCTCAAGACTAGTATATGGTATAGTATGGGTGAGCATGGTCTTTTATAGTGATGTATGGCCAATGGGGACTCTCTTGGAATTGCGCCAAAAAAAATTGCGCCAAAAAATTGCGCCAAAATTAGTTGACTCCCTGATACCGGAAGTTGTAAACCGGATGTGACTGATTGATCTCAATTCTATGTTCGTTATTTATAATGTTCGTTTATAACTTAATCGTATCTTTTAATATGGCCAACCTCTTATTTATCTTAGTAAGACTTCTCTGATATCTTCTTGAATCAGAACCTGTTAGTCTATTTAGTGCTAACCTGAATTTTGCTCAACCGGATGTTCGTTCCGAAACCGAAAGTTGATTTGGTCAAAACCGGAAGTTCTAGTTTTACTGATTCCGGTTCCGGTTCTTTTCGTTATACCGGAAGTGTTAGAGCATCGGACCAAAAAACAATTTTTAAGATGTTGTCTAAATATGAAAATTTTATGCTTAAAAACAAATGTATTAAAAATATATTAAAATTATATTTGTATCATAGATTGGTTATTTCTATGGTGTGTGTCGGGTGTTCAAGTGAGCTTGTCACTTACTTGTATGTGTGATTCCAAAAACTTGTTCTGTTAGATTTACATGGATGATACATGTTCTCTTTACATATTATGACTCTTTCTTGGGATTTGTGGAAATGGGTTCGATAAATCTGGTATTTTGGGGTAAGGTATTCGTTTGACTGACTCAGTCGAAATTGGATTTTTCTTAGGTTTTCCTTATGATCCCTTACTTAGGTGTATGAGGGGGAGTTCTATCGTTCCGACTGTACATTCCTAGATCTTCTAAGAGAGGTCGGGTATCCTTTTGTGTAATGTGTACCTGCTAAATGGTTAATTTGGTAATGGATAATTTATATGTAGAAAAAATACCATATATTAAAAAATTAAAAAATTAATTAATTAGTTCTCATTCAGTGGACTGCGTTGTTTCTTGGGTTATGGTTCTCCTCGCTTGTACTCTCATTGGGCCCTAGACTCCTTTCTTAGGCAGAGTGTCTTGACCGTTATAGTATCTTCCCCTTTGATGACTTAGGATTGGAAGGATTCTTCACAATGATTATTTCAGAGTTAGTAAGTGAGAGAGATCCTCCTTGTTGTTTAGACCTCTGGGGAACAGGCAGTCTAGTTCGAAGATCCATCTTGACTCTGATATCAGTAGTTGTCTTTCGTAGTCTCCTCCTCTCCAGTTGGGTTTCACTTTTTGGATCCCATAGAAACTAAGATCTTTCATGTTGCCTTTGTGTTGTACCGTAAAGTGCCTGTATAGTGCAGTTTCTGTGCTTCCGTGCTCAATTTGTAGTATGTGCTCCCGAATTCTATCTTTAAGGCATCTTGAAGTCTGGCCGACATACTGGAGACCGCAGCTGCATTGCACTATGTAGATAATTCCTTTATTATTACATCTGATCAGATCTTTGATGGTATGTTTCTTTGTCGAATAATGGGAATGAAAGTGTTTCGTCTTTAAGCCTCTTTTGCAAGCCTTGCAACTGGGGCAAGGAAAAAAACCTTGTATCTGTTTGCCTGATATGTCTCTATCTTTTGTTGTTCCTAGGCAAGGAATACTTGGGGCCAAGATGTTCTTTAGGTTGTTGGATTTCCTATAGATAAATCTTGGTTTATCCATAAGAGTTTCTCCAATTATGTCGTCATTTTTGAGTATGTGCCAATGGTTCTTTATAATTTTTTCTATGGTTCTCCTGTTTTCGCTATACTGAGTAATGAAAGCGACATCTATTGCATTCGAGTTGTTTTCAGTCTTGTTATCCTTGTTTTTATACTGAAGTAGTTCACGGCGGTCTCGTCTCCTCACTTCTTCTATATCTTTATTCAGTTTATCTTCTCCATATCCCCTTTCCATGAATCTTGACTTGAGTTTTTCTGCCTGTGTCTCCCAAAGGTCTTGGTCGGAACAGTTCTTCTTTAGTCTCAGTAGTTGTCCTTTTGGTATATTTGCTTTCCAACTTGCGTGATGACAGCTTTCACTATGGATGTAATTATTACAATCCACAGGTTTAAAGTACGTGGATGTCTTCAGTTTTCCATCCTCTATTGTTATTTTGAGATCCAGAAAGGTGATTTCAGTACTGCTGATCTCATAGGTGAATTTTAAGTTACAAATATTGTTATTCATAACATTGATGGTATGTTCCAGATCTTCCCTGGGGCCCTTCCATATCATAAGTATATCATCTATGTACCTATGATAGGATACCAGGTCCGCGCCGGCTGGGCAGGACTCCCAAAAGATGTTCTCCCATCTGCCCATGTACAGGTTGGCGTAGCTCGGCGCGAACCTGGTCCCCATAGCTGTACCACACAGCTGTCTATAGAACTTTCCGTCGTGGTTGAAATAGTTGTGAGTCAATATGTAGCTTATTCCCTCTAGAATGAATTTCTTTTGAGGTTCTGGTACTGTGTTGTCCTTATTCAAGAAATGTTCTACTGCCTCCCGACCTCCTTCGTGTGGTATACTGGTGTATAAGGAGGTGACATCGCATGTTACCAGTAGATAGTTGTCCATCCATTTTGTGTTCTCCAGGATGTTTAGTATCTGTGTGGAATCTCTTATGTAGGATGGTAGTTGTAATACATATTTTTGTAGTTTCTTGTCCAGATACTCAGATAAATTACTCGATAGGGACCCAATCCCTGATATTATTGGTCGTCCCGGGGGGTTGGTGAGTGTCTTATGTATTTTGGGAAGGTGGTAGAAGACTGGGGTTATGGGGTGCTTGATGTTAATGTACCTATATTCCTTTGTATTGAGGATTCCATTTTCATGTGCCTCCCCTAGTAAGCCTTCTAATTCTTCCTTGTATCCTCCTACTGGATTCCTTCCCAAAACTTCATATGTTTCCTTATCTGATAGTATTCTTGTACATTCGTTACCGTAGTCCTCTTTATTCAGGATTACGATCCCGCCACCTTTGTCTGCGGGTTTAATCACCAAGTTCTTGTTCTTCTCTAGGGATCTTATCGTCTGCATTTGGCTCTTCGTGAGGTTGTGTCGATGTTTATTCAATTTGTTCTGGCTGATGTTCTTTAGGTCACTGCATACCACGGTGTCAAAGGCTTCTATAGCGCTGCCTTTGCTGTGGATTGGATAAAAAGATGACTTGGGTTTAAGGTCAGAATGTTGATATGGGTCCGGGACTTCCTGAGTTGATCCTGTTGGCAGTGTTCTACTGTTGTATTCAATAGGAGATTTCATGAAGTGTCGTTTTAATGTCAGTTTTCTTACAAACTGTTTCACATTCACAAACGTGTCGAATTTGTTCAGACTATTGGAGGGGGCAAAAGAAAGTCCATAACTTAAAACAGAGTTCTCTCTATCTGTTAGTGCGGTAGTACTCAGATTGAAGATTCCCTTGGTCGTATCCTTCTTCTCTGGACTTGCGTGTTCGGGTTGTTTCTGATTGGTATTTACTCGCCTACCGCCCCTCTTTCCTCTGTGACTTTTCTTTTTTCCATAGGGTGTTGGAAGTCGTCTATATTTGGATTTTTTCTCTTTGTAGACGTCCTTTCTAATTCTTTTGTTGTGGTCTGGTGCTCTTCTAAAAAATGATGTCCTGGAGTGGGGTTTGTTAGAGTTATGCTTGGTTTTCCATTCTTTATTGTGTTGTTTGGTGTACCAATCATGGATCTTGTGTCCTGTTGTGTGGTTGTTCTTTTCTGTGCCTCCACAGGTCTTGGTTGGTTGCCATTTGGTGTGTTCCAGTGGCCTTGGTAATCTTTCTTGTGGTTGTGGTGGTTGGAGTACTGGATAGGACTGTGCTGATATTGTTGATAATGAGATCCATTGGGAGTGTATGGTGTTCCATCAGGCCTGATATTGAAGTGTCTTCTATCATTTGGTCTGGGATGGTGATTCCCATATCTTGGTCTGTCGTTGTTCCTCCATCTGGGATATTGATTATATCCATATGTGAAATTCTCCTCTGGATTCCAGCGTGGTGAATATATATTTTCCCTGTGATAATGTGGTCTATGAGGCAGATAGTTGTTTGAATCCCTATCTCTATGGGGATCTTCGTTATGATAGTTATTGTAATAATTGTTGTTATGCCTCTGTCCCCCAAGTGTCCGTTGGTAGCCCCACTGGCTTCTGGGATTGGACATATGTCGTTGTCCTTCCCTTTCCCACCTTGATTGGTTCTGATGTTGTCTGTATTCAAATTGGTGGTATCTCTCTCTTGGGGTGCTGGGTGCTTGTTCATAAGCTTGGTCGCCTCTATGTTGGAATCTTGTTCTGGGTCTGTTCCTTCTATGGGTGACTTGTGTCCATTCTTCCTCCGGTGGTGGTCTTCTCTCCAAATCATTGGGAGGTGAGGTTTCTGTCTCTATGTTTTCCATGGCCTGACTCATATCACTATTCTTAATGGTATTGAGTTCTCTGTTTAGTTTCTTGCTTTTCTTGCTGATAATGTCTTCTCTAATCTTGGACACCTTCCTTTCCAGGCTCTCTTTCTTTTCAGTGATTTCTTTGGTGTCTAATGGATGGCCTTCTGGTCCAATCAATTCAACTTCGTTGGTCTTAATCTCAATGTCAACCTGCTTGAGAATGGATTCCCTGTGTTCAATGATTGCCTCCATGAGTGATCTTGATGCTGTTATAAGTATGTTGCACCATTTTGTGGTGAAATCTAAGTTTTCCGATTGGAATGCACACTCTTTTTTAATAATTAGCCCCTTTGGGATAATATTCAACTCCAGACATTTTCTTAGGAAACTAATTTCCGCCTTGTATTTTACTTCCTGTATTAATAGTCTTTCTAAATTCTTGAATAGAGAACTGAAATCTGTTGGACCCGTTCCAGACCTCTCAGTGGAACTGGATGTTCCATTGATCTCTAAGGTAATGTCCTGTCTGATCGATTTTGTGAACTCCATCCCTGTATATGAAATGTGGGGAATTTTGGAGTCTAAACAAATTACACACTTACTTAAAGCAGCTAGTGAGAAATGGGGAATGTGTAGAATCTCAGATGTAAGTTGTACTCACAGCGCTAGAAGGACCTGTAGCTCCTATCTGGGGTGGGCCCCCACTGCCCACAAAAGAATACTGTTAGAAGGGTTTGTAGAGAGGAGCGCCAATTAAGTCAAGGTCTAGTGTGTGTGTGTGAGTGATGTGTTCACACTGGAGCAGGAAAAAGACCCTTTAGGTGGGGTTTAATTCTAGTGTTAGTTGTAAATGCTGATGTAGTAATAGAAATGGATATGAAATGTATAGTTTTACACAATTTATTACAGATACAATATACGATTCATAGGCATAAATCCATGGTACAAAAAGATGTATAAAATATATAAAGGTAATAAAATGACTAAAAAATGATAACTGATTGGTGGATTGGTGTCCACTTAATTTAAGACTGATTCTGAGCAAAACATGTCTCGGACAAATGTCCTATATAAACATAATCTTATACATATATAAGCCGAACTAAACTCTAAATAATGTGTCCATGAGGGTCATATGTGAGAAAATAGTGGTATGCAGTGAAAAATGATGAGTAAAAATAAAAAATCTTTGGACAAAAAATACAAAAAATGAAAAATAGTATTTGGAAGCAAACTAGTGTGTACACATCTAGAAAACTGTGATATCCAAAAACAATGTGATATCAAATTGTGATTAAAGTGATTTAATCTCAAAATTACATAAAAATATGTAAAAAATTAAAAAATTAAAAAATGGAAAATTAAAAATCCATGTGAGTGAGAGTATGTATCAACAAAAATGTGACCATGTGTGTCAAAGAAAATGTGAAACAATACACATTAAATGGACAATAAATGGACAATAAAAACTAAAATAATAACTAAAATAAGGCAGTTAATAATGTTTTAGCATAGATAATAAACAGATATTTGATAAACAAATAAATATATAATCAAAGATTTATACAGATTGTTCTACAAAATCATAACAATGTGGTATATGTCCTAGTAACTGTATGTCCTAAGATAGTCCTTATGAAATGTCTCTTTACTTCCGATGCTTCTTATTTATCTAATGTTAGGGTGTAAAAAGTGTTTTCAGATGCCTCAATTCCCAGGCATTTAGAGATAAAATGGTATTTGTAAATAGAAAGGTATAAAAATATGACGATGAAAGGTAACAATGAAAGGGCTGGGATATCCTCAAAGCCTAAAAAATCCTCAATACAAAGGAATATAGGTACATTAACATCAAGCACCCCATAACCCCAGTCTTCTACCACCTTCCCAAAATACATAAGACACTCACCAACCCCCCGGGACGACCAATAATATCAGGGATTGGGTCCCTATCGAGTAATTTATCTGAGTATCTGGACAAGAAACTACAAAAATATGTATTACAACTACCATCCTACATAAGAGATTCCACACAGATACTAAACATCCTGGAGAACACAAAATGGATGGACAACTATCTACTGGTAACATGCGATGTCACCTCCTTATACACCAGTATACCACACGAAGGAGGTCGGGAGGCAGTAGAACATTTCTTGAATAAGGACAACACAGTACCAGAACCTCAAAAGAAATTCATTCTAGAGGGAATAAGCTACATATTGACTCACAACTATTTCAACCACGACGGAAAGTTCTATAGACAGCTGTGTGGTACAGCTATGGGGACCAGGTTCGCGCCGAGCTACGCCAACCTGTACATGGGCAGATGGGAGAACATCTTTTGGGAGTCCTGCCCAGCCGGCGCGGACCTGGTATCCTATCATAGGTACATAGATGATATACTTATGATATGGAAGGGCCCCAGGGAAGATCTGGAACATACCATCAATGTTATGAATAACAATATTTGTAACTTAAAATTCACCTATGAGATCAGCAGTACTGAAATCACCTTTCTGGATCTCAAAATAACAATAGAGGATGGAAAACTGAAGACATCCACGTACTTTAAACCTGTGGATTGTAATAATTACATCCATAGTGAAAGCTGTCATCACGCAAGTTGGAAAGCAAATATACCAAAAGGACAACTACTGAGACTAAAGAAGAACTGTTCCGACCAAGACCTTTGGGAGACACAGGCAGAAAAACTCAAGTCAAGATTCATGGAAAGGGGATATGGAGAAGATAAACTGAATAAAGATATAGAAGAAGTGAGGAGACGAGACCGCCGTGAACTACTTCAGTATAAAAACAAGGATAACAAGACTGAAAACAACTCGAATGCAATAGATGTCGCTTTCATTACTCAGTATAGCGAAAACAGGAGAACCATAGAAAAAATTATAAAGAACCATTGGCACATACTCAAAAATGACGACATAATTGGAGAAACTCTTATGGATAAACCAAGATTTATCTATAGGAAATCCAACAACCTAAAGAACATCTTGGCCCCAAGTATTCCTTGCCTAGGAACAACAAAAGATAGAGACATATCAGGCAAACAGATACAAGGTTTTTTTCCTTGCCCCAGTTGCAAGGCTTGCAAAAGAGGCTTAAAGACGAAACACTTTCATTCCCATTATTCGACAAAGAAACATACCATCAAAGATCTGATCAGATGTAATAATAAAGGAATTATCTACATAGTGCAATGCAGCTGCGGTCTCCAGTATGTCGGCCAGACTTCAAGATGCCTTAAAGATAGAATTCGGGAGCACATACTACAAATTGAGCACGGAAGCACAGAAACTGCACTATACAGGCACTTTACGGTACAACACAAAGGCAACATGAAAGATCTTAGTTTCTATGGGATCCAAAAAGTGAAACCCAACTGGAGAGGAGGAGACTACGAAAGACAACTACTGATATCAGAGTCAAGATGGATCTTCGAACTAGACTGCCTGTTCCCCAGAGGTCTAAACAACAAGGAGGATCTCTCTCACTTACTAACTCTGAAATAATCATTGTGAAGAATCCTTCCAATCCTAAGTCATCAAAGGGGAAGATACTATAACGGTCAAGACACTCTGCCTAAGAAAGGAGTCTAGGGCCCAATGAGAGTACAAGCGAGGAGAACCATAACCCAAGAAACAACGCAGTCCACTGAATGAGAACTAATTAATTAATTTTTTAATTTTTTAATATATGGTATTTTTTCTACATATAAATTATCCATTACCAAATTAACCATTTAGCAGGTACACATTACACAAAAGGATACCCGACCTCTCTTAGAAGATCTAGGAATGTACAGTCGGAACGATAGAACTCCCCCTCATACACCTAAGTAAGGGATCATAAGGAAAACCTAAGAAAAATCCAATTTCGACTGAGTCAGTCAAACGAATACCTTACCCCAAAATACCAGATTTATCGAACCCATTTCCACAAATCCCAAGAAAGAGTCATAATATGTAAAGAGAACATGTATCATCCATGTAAATCTAACAGAACAAGTTTTTGGAATCACACATACAAGTAAGTGACAAGCTCACTTGAACACCCGACACACACCATAGAAATAACCAATCTATGATACAAATATAATTTTAATATATTTTTAATACATTTGTTTTTAAGCATAAAATTTTCATATTTAGACAACATCTTAAAAATTGTTTTTTGGTCCGATGCTCTAACACTTCCGGTATAACGAAAAGAACCGGAACCGGAATCAGTAAAACTAGAACTTCCGGTTTTGACCAAATCAACTTTCGGTTTCGGAACGAACATCCGGTTGAGCAAAATTCAGGTTAGCACTAAATAGACTAACAGGTTCTGATTCAAGAAGATATCAGAGAAGTCTTACTAAGATAAATAAGAGGTTGGCCATATTAAAAGATACGATTAAGTTATAAACGAACATTATAAATAACGAACATAGAATTGAGATCAATCAGTCACATCCGGTTTACAACTTCCGGTATCAGGGAGTCAACTAATTTTGGCGCAATTTTTTGGCGCAATTTTTTTTGGCGCAATTCCAAGAGAGTCCCCATTGGCCATACATCACTATAAAAGACCATGCTCACCCATACTATACCATATACTAGTCTTGAGAAAGGCCCAAGTAGTGGGCCGAAACGCGTTGACATCTATATGGTGAGCTATATTTCTTGATTTATTTACATTTTAACAGCATTATACTATGTTATTTTTCTTTATTCTTTATTTTTTAGGCTTTGAGGATATCCCAGCCCTTTCATTGTTACCTTTCATCGTCATATTTTTATACCTTTCTATTTACAAATACCATTTTATCTCTAAATGCCTGGGAATTGAGGCATCTGAAAACACTTTTTACACCCTAACATTAGATAAATAAGAAGCATCGGAAGTAAAGAGACATTTCATAAGGACTATCTTAGGACATACAGTTACTAGGACATATACCACATTGTTATGATTTTGTAGAACAATCTGTATAAATCTTTGATTATATATTTATTTGTTTATCAAATATCTGTTTATTATCTATGCTAAAACATTATTAACTGCCTTATTTTAGTTATTATTTTAGTTTTTATTGTCCATTTATTGTCCATTTAATGTGTATTGTTTCACATTTTCTTTGACACACATGGTCACATTTTTGTTGATACATACTCTCACTCACATGGATTTTTAATTTTCCATTTTTTAATTTTTTAATTTTTTACATATTTTTATGTAATTTTGAGATTAAATCACTTTAATCACAATTTGATATCACATTGTTTTTGGATATCACAGTTTTCTAGATGTGTACACACTAGTTTGCTTCCAAATACTATTTTTCATTTTTTGTATTTTTTGTCCAAAGATTTTTTATTTTTACTCATCATTTTTCACTGCATACCACTATTTTCTCACATATGACCCTCATGGACACATTATTTAGAGTTTAGTTCGGCTTATATATGTATAAGATTATGTTTATATAGGACATTTGTCCGAGACATGTTTTGCTCAGAATCAGTCTTAAATTAAGTGGACACCAATCCACCAATCAGTTATCATTTTTTAGTCATTTTATTACCTTTATATATTTTATACATCTTTTTGTACCATGGATTTATGCCTATGAATCGTATATTGTATCTGTAATAAATTGTGTAAAACTATACATTTCATATCCATTTCTATTACTACATCAGCATTTACAACTAACACTAGAATTAAACCCCACCTAAAGGGTCTTTTTCCTGCTCCAGTGTGAACACATCACTCACACACACACACTAGACCTTGACTTAATTGGCGCTCCTCTCTACAAACCCTTCTAACAGTATTCTTTTGTGGGCAGTGGGGGCCCACCCCAGATAGGAGCTACAGGTCCTTCTAGCGCTGTGAGTACAACTTACATCTGAGATTCTACACATTCCCCATTTCTCACTAGCTGCTTTAAGTAAGTGTGTAATTTGTTTAGACTCCAAAATTCCCCACATTTCATATACAGGGAT
Source organism: Bombina bombina (assembly GCF_027579735.1). NCBI lineage: Eukaryota > Metazoa > Chordata > Amphibia > Anura > Bombinatoridae > Bombina > Bombina bombina. The sequence goes on from NC_069501.1 coordinate 222,736,444, forward strand.
GGAGTTCACAAAATCGATCAGACAGGACATTACCTTAGAGATCAATGGAACATCCAGTTCCACTGAGAGGTCTGGAACGGGTCCAACAGATTTCAGTTCTCTATTCAAGAATTTAGAAAGACTATTAATACAGGAAGTAAAATACAAGGCGGAAATTAGTTTCCTAAGAAAATGTCTGGAGTTGAATATTATCCCAAAGGGGCTAATTATTAAAAAAGAGTGTGCATTCCAATCGGAAAACTTAGATTTCACCACAAAATGGTGCAACATACTTATAACAGCATCAAGATCACTCATGGAGGCAATCATTGAACACAGGGAATCCATTCTCAAGCAGGTTGACATTGAGATTAAGACCAACGAAGTTGAATTGATTGGACCAGAAGGCCATCCATTAGACACCAAAGAAATCACTGAAAAGAAAGAGAGCCTGGAAAGGAAGGTGTCCAAGATTAGAGAAGACATTATCAGCAAGAAAAGCAAGAAACTAAACAGAGAACTCAATACCATTAAGAATAGTGATATGAGTCAGGCCATGGAAAACATAGAGACAGAAACCTCACCTCCCAATGATTTGGAGAGAAGACCACCACCGGAGGAAGAATGGACACAAGTCACCCATAGAAGGAACAGACCCAGAACAAGATTCCAACATAGAGGCGACCAAGCTTATGAACAAGCACCCAGTACCCCAAGAGAGAGATACCACCAATTTGAATACAGACAACATCAGAACCAATCAAGGTGGGAAAGGGAAGGACAACGACATATGTCCAATCCCAGAAGCCAGTGGGGCTACCAACGGACACTTGGGGGACAGAGGCATAACAACAATTATTACAATAACTATCATAACGAAGATCCCCATAGAGATAGGGATTCAAACAACTATCTGCCTCATAGACCACATTATCACAGGGAAAATATATATTCACCACGCTGGAATCCAGAGGAGAATTTCACATATGGATATAATCAATATCCCAGATGGAGGAACAACGACAGACCAAGATATGGGAATCACCATCCCAGACCAAATGATAGAAGACACTTCAATATCAGGCCTGATGGAACACCATACACTCCCAATGGATCTCATTATCAACAATATCAGCACAGTCCTATCCAGTACTCCAACCACCACAACCACAAGAAAGATTACCAAGGCCACTGGAACACACCAAATGGCAACCAACCAAGACCTGTGGAGGCACAGAAAAGAACAACCACACAACAGGACACAAGATCCATGATTGGTACACCAAACAACACAATAAAGAATGGAAAACCAAGCATAACTCTAACAAACCCCACTCCAGGACATCATTTTTTAGAAGAGCACCAGACCACAACAAAAGAATTAGAAAGGACGTCTACAAAGAGAAAAAATCCAAATATAGACGACTTCCAACACCCTATGGAAAAAAGAAAAGTCACAGAGGAAAGAGGGGCGGTAGGCGAGTAAATACCAATCAGAAACAACCCGAACACGCAAGTCCAGAGAAGAAGGATACGACCAAGGGAATCTTCAATCTGAGTACTACCGCACTAACAGATAGAGAGAACTCTGTTTTAAGTTATGGACTTTCTTTTGCCCCCTCCAATAGTCTGAACAAATTCGACACGTTTGTGAATGTGAAACAGTTTGTAAGAAAACTGACATTAAAACGACACTTCATGAAATCTCCTATTGAATACAACAGTAGAACACTGCCAACAGGATCAACTCAGGAAGTCCCGGACCCATATCAACATTCTGACCTTAAACCCAAGTCATCTTTTTATCCAATCCACAGCAAAGGCAGCGCTATAGAAGCCTTTGACACCGTGGTATGCAGTGACCTAAAGAACATCAGCCAGAACAAATTGAATAAACATCGACACAACCTCACGAAGAGCCAAATGCAGACGATAAGATCCCTAGAGAAGAACAAGAACTTGGTGATTAAACCCGCAGACAAAGGTGGCGGGATCGTAATCCTGAATAAAGAGGACTACGGTAACGAATGTACAAGAATACTATCAGATAAGGAAACATATGAAGTTTTGGGAAGGAATCCAGTAGGAGGATACAAGGAAGAATTAGAAGGCTTACTAGGGGAGGCACATGAAAATGGAATCCTCAATACAAAGGAATATAGGTACATTAACATCAAGCACCCCATAACCCCAGTCTTCTACCACCTTCCCAAAATACATAAGACACTCACCAACCCCCCGGGACGACCAATAATATCAGGGATTGGGTCCCTATCGAGTAATTTATCTGAGTATCTGGACAAGAAACTACAAAAATATGTATTACAACTACCATCCTACATAAGAGATTCCACACAGATACTAAACATCCTGGAGAACACAAAATGGATGGACAACTATCTACTGGTAACATGCGATGTCACCTCCTTATACACCAGTATACCACACGAAGGAGGTCGGGAGGCAGTAGAACATTTCTTGAATAAGGACAACACAGTACCAGAACCTCAAAAGAAATTCATTCTAGAGGGAATAAGCTACATATTGACTCACAACTATTTCAACCACGACGGAAAGTTCTATAGACAGCTGTGTGGTACAGCTATGGGGACCAGGTTCGCGCCGAGCTACGCCAACCTGTACATGGGCAGATGGGAGAACATCTTTTGGGAGTCCTGCCCAGCCGGCGCGGACCTGGTATCCTATCATAGGTACATAGATGATATACTTATGATATGGAAGGGCCCCAGGGAAGATCTGGAACATACCATCAATGTTATGAATAACAATATTTGTAACTTAAAATTCACCTATGAGATCAGCAGTACTGAAATCACCTTTCTGGATCTCAAAATAACAATAGAGGATGGAAAACTGAAGACATCCACGTACTTTAAACCTGTGGATTGTAATAATTACATCCATAGTGAAAGCTGTCATCACGCAAGTTGGAAAGCAAATATACCAAAAGGACAACTACTGAGACTAAAGAAGAACTGTTCCGACCAAGACCTTTGGGAGACACAGGCAGAAAAACTCAAGTCAAGATTCATGGAAAGGGGATATGGAGAAGATAAACTGAATAAAGATATAGAAGAAGTGAGGAGACGAGACCGCCGTGAACTACTTCAGTATAAAAACAAGGATAACAAGACTGAAAACAACTCGAATGCAATAGATGTCGCTTTCATTACTCAGTATAGCGAAAACAGGAGAACCATAGAAAAAATTATAAAGAACCATTGGCACATACTCAAAAATGACGACATAATTGGAGAAACTCTTATGGATAAACCAAGATTTATCTATAGGAAATCCAACAACCTAAAGAACATCTTGGCCCCAAGTATTCCTTGCCTAGGAACAACAAAAGATAGAGACATATCAGGCAAACAGATACAAGGTTTTTTTCCTTGCCCCAGTTGCAAGGCTTGCAAAAGAGGCTTAAAGACGAAACACTTTCATTCCCATTATTCGACAAAGAAACATACCATCAAAGATCTGATCAGATGTAATAATAAAGGAATTATCTACATAGTGCAATGCAGCTGCGGTCTCCAGTATGTCGGCCAGACTTCAAGATGCCTTAAAGATAGAATTCGGGAGCACATACTACAAATTGAGCACGGAAGCACAGAAACTGCACTATACAGGCACTTTACGGTACAACACAAAGGCAACATGAAAGATCTTAGTTTCTATGGGATCCAAAAAGTGAAACCCAACTGGAGAGGAGGAGACTACGAAAGACAACTACTGATATCAGAGTCAAGATGGATCTTCGAACTAGACTGCCTGTTCCCCAGAGGTCTAAACAACAAGGAGGATCTCTCTCACTTACTAACTCTGAAATAATCATTGTGAAGAATCCTTCCAATCCTAAGTCATCAAAGGGGAAGATACTATAACGGTCAAGACACTCTGCCTAAGAAAGGAGTCTAGGGCCCAATGAGAGTACAAGCGAGGAGAACCATAACCCAAGAAACAACGCAGTCCACTGAATGAGAACTAATTAATTAATTTTTTAATTTTTTAATATATGGTATTTTTTCTACATATAAATTATCCATTACCAAATTAACCATTTAGCAGGTACACATTACACAAAAGGATACCCGACCTCTCTTAGAAGATCTAGGAATGTACAGTCGGAACGATAGAACTCCCCCTCATACACCTAAGTAAGGGATCATAAGGAAAACCTAAGAAAAATCCAATTTCGACTGAGTCAGTCAAACGAATACCTTACCCCAAAATACCAGATTTATCGAACCCATTTCCACAAATCCCAAGAAAGAGTCATAATATGTAAAGAGAACATGTATCATCCATGTAAATCTAACAGAACAAGTTTTTGGAATCACACATACAAGTAAGTGACAAGCTCACTTGAACACCCGACACACACCATAGAAATAACCAATCTATGATACAAATATAATTTTAATATATTTTTAATACATTTGTTTTTAAGCATAAAATTTTCATATTTAGACAACATCTTAAAAATTGTTTTTTGGTCCGATGCTCTAACACTTCCGGTATAACGAAAAGAACCGGAACCGGAATCAGTAAAACTAGAACTTCCGGTTTTGACCAAATCAACTTTCGGTTTCGGAACGAACATCCGGTTGAGCAAAATTCAGGTTAGCACTAAATAGACTAACAGGTTCTGATTCAAGAAGATATCAGAGAAGTCTTACTAAGATAAATAAGAGGTTGGCCATATTAAAAGATACGATTAAGTTATAAACGAACATTATAAATAACGAACATAGAATTGAGATCAATCAGTCACATCCGGTTTACAACTTCCGGTATCAGGGAGTCAACTAATTTTGGCGCAATTTTTTGGCGCAATTTTTTTTGGCGCAATTCCAAGAGAGTCCCCATTGGCCATACATCACTATAAAAGACCATGCTCACCCATACTATACCATATACTAGTCTTGAGAAAGGCCCAAGTAGTGGGCCGAAACGCGTTGACATCTATATGGTGAGCTATATTTCTTGATTTATTTACATTTTAACAGCATTATACTATGTTATTTTTCTTTATTTTTTAGGCTTTGAGGATATCCCAGCCCTTTCATTGTTACCTTTCATCGTCATATTTTTATACCTTTCTATTTACAAATACCATTTTATCTCTAAATGCCTGGGAATTGAGGCATCTGAAAACACTTTTTACACCCTAACATTAGATAAATAAGAAGCATCGGAAGTAAAGAGACATTTCATAAGGACTATCTTAGGACATACAGTTACTAGGACATATACCACATTGTTATGATTTTGTAGAACAATCTGTATAAATCTTTGATTATATATTTATTTGTTTATCAAATATCTGTTTATTATCTATGCTAAAACATTATTAACTGCCTTATTTTAGTTATTATTTTAGTTTTTATTGTCCATTTATTGTCCATTTAATGTGTATTGTTTCACATTTTCTTTGACACACATGGTCACATTTTTGTTGATACATACTCTCACTCACATGGATTTTTAATTTTCCATTTTTTAATTTTTTAATTTTTTACATATTTTTATGTAATTTTGAGATTAAATCACTTTAATCACAATTTGATATCACATTGTTTTTGGATATCACAGTTTTCTAGATGTGTACACACTAGTTTGCTTCCAAATACTATTTTTCATTTTTTGTATTTTTTGTCCAAAGATTTTTTATTTTTACTCATCATTTTTCACTGCATACCACTATTTTCTCACATATGACCCTCATGGACACATTATTTAGAGTTTAGTTCGGCTTATATATGTATAAGATTATGTTTATATAGGACATTTGTCCGAGACATGTTTTGCTCAGAATCAGTCTTAAATTAAGTGGACACCAATCCACCAATCAGTTATCATTTTTTAGTCATTTTATTACCTTTATATATTTTATACATCTTTTTGTACCATGGATTTATGCCTATGAATCGTATATTGTATCTGTAATAAATTGTGTAAAACTATACATTTCATATCCATTTCTATTACTACATCAGCATTTACAACTAACACTAGAATTAAACCCCACCTAAAGGGTCTTTTTCCTGCTCCAGTGTGAACACATCACTCACACACACACACTAGACCTTGACTTAATTGGCGCTCCTCTCTACAAACCCTTCTAACAGTATTCTTTTGTGGGCAGTGGGGGCCCACCCCAGATAGGAGCTACAGGTCCTTCTAGCGCTGTGAGTACAACTTACATCTGATTATCAGAAACTTGATAGCATGTTCTGAGTAATATGCCTTTTCTGAACTAAAGAGGTTTTGTAGCGTGATCATATATATATAAAGAGCTATAGTTTAGATAGCGAGTTTAACTTCAGTTAGATAAATTGTATCTTAGATATTATCCTCTGAGTCTCCGTTCATCCATTCATCTTTACACACTCACACACCAAAATAAAAGTTATATTTACAATATCCTTTAAGCGGTATTACACTTAACTTTTAGTCAGCTTGAAAATGATTGGTGATTCAGTTCAACATACATCTGTGAAGATGAGAGCAGTTTTATGCGGTAAATTGTTGGCACAGTTCGTATGCATAAAATACAGTCAGGGTGCAATTTACCTTAATCCGATTCAAACCGATGCTGTAGGAAAAACAGGAGAGAGCGTCTTACCTGGAAGAGACTCGAGCGGTTAGTGAGACCGCGGCGTGTGAGCGTGACTTACTTCCGGTTATCGGTGAAGCGAGGAGACAAACAAACAGAGAGTTCAAACTGATAACTTGTAAGAAAGACCTCTGTAGAAATAAGATAAACAACTTGTCTTGATTGTAGTCCAGATAGAAGAGAATCAGAAGTTAAAGTTGAGATAACAATTTCTTGCTTTGACCTGAAAAGGAAAATAACCTGCGAGTATAAGCAGGATAGAGAAGTGTGCTTGACATACACTTCAATTAACAGGCAATTTGTAAGTGGAAAGGTGAGCTTTAAATAGGGGTGAGCAGTTGATGGGAGGTTCTACTTAAAGAGATATTACACACCTGATCTACCTACCAGCCACAGCGAATCAGAAGTGGAAAGACCCTCCCAGAGAGAAGAAAAGACCAAAAGAACCAAATGGACTAAAGTGTCCAAGAAAAAGCCAAGATGACAGGATACAGAGAAAGGACTTTGCTAATCTTCTTATGGAAAAAAACTACAGGATCCTACGGAAGAGCGAGAGACAGATGAGTATACTTTGCAATGTTTTAACATTCTATGCTCACCACAATTTCTCCTAGTTAGGGATTATGCTGTTAATGCTTGCAGAAGAAAGTTAGCATTAGGCCCCCCTTAAGTTATGTTACAAGGTCTTGTTTGTTGTTGTTTTTTTTGCCCATAGGCTAAGGACAAATGTTAATTAATAGTTAAAGATAGTCTCCTAAGAAATAGGGTTGTTGGAACAAGACGTTAGACATGGAACAAAATAGACTATCTCTTGAGGAACACTACTTGTTATGTTCCTGTCCCTTTAAGTCAGGAGGTTCAGGTATTCACATTCCTATATAAGGCCCCTCCTCCAGTCTACCTATGCTTGGTAATTTGTATTCACTTAGCTATAAGCTGAGCAACAACGAAGACACCTTGCTGATATTCCTAACCAAGGAATTTTCTATTAGTAACTTCAATTGCTGTGTACTTTTCAACTTTGGATCGTCATATTTCAGGTTTCCTTATTTTGACCGGAATCCTCAAAGTATCTTACACTTGTTAAATCTGTTTCTCCCGGCTTATACATTGAAGCCGTGTATCGGCGTCTGACGTCACCGTAAGTCTCAGGAGCTCTCTCTCACTCTGGCTGCAAACAACCAACTCCTGTGCTTAATAGTAACTCACCTTGAAGCTGCGGTAACCGTTACTATTTCTTACTCTCTGAAGGTGGTAACGTATATACCTTAATTCACTTACTACTTTAAAGGACTTTCCTGCATGTTATACAGTGTGACGCTTATGCAAATTCAGCTACCTTTAACAATCTGATTGCTTGTAATTTCTATCGCTTCAGCTTGACGAACTGTGCTTTAATATTCTATGTGCATTATCAAATATCATACTGTTGATTGTGAAGGACTGCCTGCTGTTTACATGAATACTAACAACGTTATAGACTAACTAAGGATTGCCTGTTAACTAAAATCAATATAACCGTTATAGAGCTCTCCTGCTTAATTTATATAGAAACACCTCCTGGTTGCAACCTGTGTTATTTGAGGCTGACATTCACATACTAACACTAATCTATATTTACCTTTCTTTTATCTACTATCTCTATAATTATCTGCATATTGCAAACTGCTATTGCAATCGGGATAATATACCTTTAAATCTCATTTCCTCCTCTCTGTATAATTATCTGCATATTGCAAACTGCTATTGCAATCGGGATAATATATCTTTAAATCTCATTTCTTTCACTCTGCATCCATGCAGCAGTGACCCTCAGATCTATGAGCAAAAACTAGGTTCTTGATTACATCTAATGAACCTAAAGGTTTGGTGTGAGACTGAGTGGTCCTGCAGTTAAGGATATCAAATACTTGCACCTAACATAACATATTACCAAGCCTAACATATATCCTACAGCATGGATATCAGTGAACTTACAAACCGTGTTGGTTCCCTTGCACAAAGCATGGACCATATGCTACAAGGCCTCAGAGAAATTAAAATTGAAAATGATCACATTAGGAAGTTTATTAATGTGCATTTATCTGATAAACCTGCTCCTATTGATTTAACACCTGAACCAATTGTATCTCCACCTGAAAAATTCTTTGGTGACAGGACTCAGTTTAGAGAATTTAAAAACTCCTGTACTTTGTATTTCTCTTTAAAACCCCGAACCTATGCATCTGATCGAGTCAAAGTTCTAACGGTCATCTCATATCTCAGAGGAGAGGCTAAATCATGGGCTAACGCCTTCTATGAGAACAATGACCCCATATTGGACTCCTTAGATGCCTTTTTCTCTGCCATGTCCCTATTATATGAAGACCATCATAAGCAGAATACTGCTGAGACAGCTCTTAGGAACCTACGACAAGGTAAAAGAGCAGTAGAAGAATATATCACAGATTTTAAAAGATGGGCACCAGACACCCAATGGAATGAACCTGCTCTGAGAAATCAGTTCAGAACAGGTCTTTCTGAAACATTAAAAGATGAATTAGCCCGTGGTGCAGTTCCTGTGGATTTAGAGATTCTTATGACTTTATGTATCACTGTTGATAGAAGGATAAGAGAACGTAGATCTGAAAGGGCACTATCTGATCCTGTTGTCAAGAAAATCCCAGCATACCATCCTGTGGTCACTGCACCATCTAAATCAAACGATGAACCTATGGAAGTTGCTGTCATGAGGGGTCCTCTAAAACCAGAGGAAAAAGCCAGAAGGAAGCTACATAACTTGTGTTTATATTGCGCAGCAAAGGACCATGCTGTTAGAGACTGTCCTGTGCTTATCAGACAGAAGAGGGGTAAGAATCTTCAACACCAAAATTGTCTTAATAAATTGTCTGCGCTTACCACTCATTTACCAATTTCTGTTCTTTTGCAGTGGCGTCTACAGAAGACAAAAACCCAGGCCGTTATTGACTCTGGTGCATCTGGGAATTTCATTGACCAAGCATTTGTAACAAAACATAAAATACCCACAATAAAAAAAGATAGTGCACAAGCCATAAGATTGGTTGATGGTTTTCCTATGAATACAGGGCCTATTACCCATCATACCACACCCTTACAAGTTATCACACAGAAGGGCCATACTGAGACATGTACATTTGACATTTTGCCCTCTAGTTTATACCCATTAATTTTTGGTATCAATTGGTTGATAAAACATGATCCTGATATTTCTTGGAAGCAAGGTGTTGTGAATTTCAATTCCACTTACTGTAAGGAAGTCTGTTTTCACAAAGCTTCTGTGTGTTGTATGACTGATCATGTTTTACCTGAATGTTATAAAGAATATTCTGATGTGTTTGACAAAGTAGAAGCTCAGAACTTACCCCCCCACAGGTCATATGACTGTCCTATAGACTTACTACCGGGCAGTTCCATTCCCTTTGGTCATATATACCCTATGTCAGAACCTGAATTGGTTCATTTGAAACAGTACTTAGAGGATAACCTTAAGAAAGGTTTTATAAGACCTTCCACCTCTCCAGCAGGTGCTGCAATGTTTTTTGTTAAAAATAAGGACGGATCACTTCGTCCTATTATTGACTACAGACAACTTAATAAATGTACCAAGAAAAACAGGTACCCACTCCCACTTATCCCTGAACTTATAGAACGGTTGCAAGGAGCTAAAATTTACACAAAATTAGATCTTAGAGGAGCTTATAACTTGATAAGAATGAGGAAAGGCGATGAGTGGCTAACAGCTTTCCGCACACGTTATGGACTGTATGAATATACAGTAATGCCTTTTGGGCTGTGCAACGCTCCTGCAACGTTCCAGTGTTTTATAAATGACGTATTCCATGACTTACTTGATGTCTGTATGGTCATTTATTTAGATGACATTTTAATCTATTCTGACAATATAACAAACCATCACACCCATGTCAAGCTTGTTTTGTCCAGACTTCGTACACACCATCTCTATGCCAAGCTAGAGAAATGCATTTTTAATACCACTACTATCTCCTTCTTAGGATACCAGGTTTCCCCTTCTGGTATCGCTATGGAAGCAAACAAAGTGGAAGCTATTACTAACTGGAGCACCCCCCGTACAAAAAAAGATGTTCAGAGATTTCTTGGGTTTGCAAACTTCTATAGGAAGTTTATCAAGGGCTTTTCTGAGATTGCTAGACCCTTGACTAAATTAACTCAGAAAAAACCTGGTTTCTCTTGGAATATACATGCTGAGAACGCATTTAAAGTATTAAAGGAGAGGTTTGTAACAGCACCGATACTCAAATTCCCAGATCCCAGTTTACAGTACACGCTTGAGGTTGATGCTTCTGAGTACGCTCTTGGAGCTGTACTCTCACAAAGAGTTTCACCCAAGGAAGCACTACATCCAATATCATATTACTCTAGGGTAATGAGCTCAGCCGAGCTAAATTATGCTATTGGTGAAAAAGAGCTTCTCGCTATAAAATCAGCACTAGAGTTTTGGAGACACCTCCTTGAGGGTACTAAACATACTATTCTTATATTTACGGATCATAGAAACCTTGAATATTTAAAAACCAGCAAAACATTAACATCTAGACAAGTTAGATGGAGCCTCTTCTTTTCAAGATTTGATTTCACCATCACTTACCGCCCAGGTTCTAAAAATACAAAAGCAGATGCGCTTTCAAGGAAGGATCCAAAACCTCAACATTATATACCTCCAGATTCTATCATTCCACAAAATAAGTTCATTGGATTGACTTCAATCACTGAAACCTCTATAAAAGAGTATCAGAGAGCAGATCCAAAACTCCCATTAGCAGATCTACAAAAACACAGTAGTAATCTGTATTACCATGGAAACCAGATATACATTCCAGAACCTCTACGAAATGAATTGATGCATTCTGCACATGATTCTCTCCTTTCAGGACATCCTGGACTTCATAAAACACTACGCATACTACAAAGAGACTATTGGTGGCCCAATATGAAAAGTTCTGTCTCTTCCTACATTCGATCCTGTTCTGTCTGCGCTACTTGCAAACATACTAGAACTCGTCCTTATGGACTTCTACTTTCATTACCAGTTCCTGAAAGACCCTGGAAGGACATAGCAATGGACTATATAGTGGAGTTACCTCCATCCTCTAACCATAACACAATTCTAGTCATTGTTGATTTGTTTTCTAAAATGGCACACTTTATCCCACATATGGGTTTACCAACCGCATCCGAAACAGCCATACTGTTCTTGAATCATGTTGTAAAGTTACATGGACTACCTGACTCCATCACGTCTGATAGAGGATCTCAATTCACCTCTAAGTTCTGGACTCAGTTATGTTCTATACTCAAGATTACTAGGAGATTAAGTACTGCTTATCATCCCCAGACTAATGGTCAGTGCGAAAGGACTAACCAGTCTCTTGAACAGTATCTGAGATGCTATTGTACCAACCAACAGGATAACTGGTTCGCTCTGCTACCTACTGCAGAATTTGCACATAATAACATGACCAACGCATCCACAAAAATTTCGCCATTCTATATTAATTATGGTTTTCACCCTTCATACCATCTTTTCCACAGAACCGATTCCTTGCTACCTACGGTTGATCAGACAGTTAATACTATTGCTGAGGGTTTTTCTGTTCTCAAAACAACCTTACAAGAAGCTCAAGCTTCACAGAAACATCATTATGATTTGAGACGCTCGAAACCCCCTCCTTATAAACCTGGGGATAAGGTTTGGTTAAGTACCAAACACTTGAAACTCTGTATTCCAAGTAAAAAGCTTGGAAGTCTCTTTATAGGTCCCTATGACATAGTTAAGGTTGTTAATCCAAATGCTGTGACTCTTCAGCTACCTCCCTCTCTCAGGATACATCCTACATTCCATGTGTCCCTCCTGAAACCTTTCTCTCCGACAAGGGATCCCCCTCATCCGTCATTTACTAACCCTCCAGTTGTGGATGATGTTGAGTATGAAGTGGATTTTATTTTGGACTCTCGTTTATACCGCAATCAACTCCAGTACCTGGTACGATGGAAAGGTTTTGGGGCTGATGAGGACTCCTGGGAACCATACTCTAATTTGTCGGCACCCCGTCTTCTTTCAATTTTCCATCGAAGACATCCCGACCGACCCAAGCCTTGATCCGCGGAGCGGCTCTTTTTAGGGGGGCGTCCTGTTATGTTCCTGTCCCTTTAAGTCAGGAGGTTCAGGTATTCACATTCCTATATAAGGCCCCTCCTCCAGTCTACCTATGCTTGGTAATTTGTATTCACTTAGCTATAAGCTGAGCAACAACGAAGACACCTTGCTGATATTCCTAACCAAGGAATTTTCTATTAGTAACTTCAATTGCTGTGTACTTTTCAACTTTGGATCGTCATATTTCAGGTTTCCTTATTTTGACCGGAATCCTCAAAGTATCTTACACTTGTTAAATCTGTTTCTCCCGGCTTATACATTGAAGCCGTGTATCGGCGTCTGACGTCACCGTAAGTCTCAGGAGCTCTCTCTCACTCTGGCTGCAAACAACCAACTCCTGTGCTTAATAGTAACTCACCTTGAAGCTGCGGTAACCGTTACTATTTCTTACTCTCTGAAGGTGGTAACGTATATACCTTAATTCACTTACTACTTTAAAGGACTTTCCTGCATGTTATACAATGTGACGCTTATGCAAATTCAGCTACCTTTAACAATCTGATTGCTTGTAATTTCTATTGCTTCAGCTTGACGAACTGTGCTTTAATATTCTATGTGCATTATCAAATATCATACTGTTGATTGTGAAGGACTGCCTGCTGTTTACATGAATACTAACAACGTTATAGACTAACTAAGGATTGCCTGTTAACTAAAATCAATATAACCGTTATAGAGCTCTCCTGCTTAATTTATATAGAAACACCTCCTGGTTGCAACCTGTGTTATTTGAGGCTGACATTCACATACTAACACTAATCTATATTTACCTTTCTTTTATCTACTATCTCTATAATTATCTGCATATTGCAAACTGCTATTGCAATCGGGATAATATACCTTTAAATCTCATTTCCTCCTCTCTGTATAATTATCTGCATATTGCAAACTGCTATTGCAATCGGGATAATATATCTTTAAATCTCATTTCTTTCACTCTGCATCCATGCAGCAGTGACCCTCAGATCTATGAGCAAAAACTAGGTTCTTGATTACATCTAATGAACCTAAAGGTTTGGTGTGAGACTGAGTGGTCCTGCAGTTAAGGATATCAAATACTTGCACCTAACATAACACTACTACACTTGAACAGTGAAGGTGGTTTACGGGGAACATACCCTGATTTATTTAAGATGCGATAACCTTTGGGACTATAGCTTCAATTATAATAGGTTATAACCCTGCACAAACTTTTTCTTTTATTTTTAGTAAAATTGATATGGACAGTTCGAGTTATATTCAGGGTCTTTACCTGAATAGTTTTTGTTATTATATGTTTGTAATGTTTAAAAAGTTATTATGTTGTTTTCATGTGTGGTCAAATGGGACACTGATGATTAAGAGAGACTCTGTCAATCCAGTTCAAGGGAGTAAACAGCGCTGTCTTAATGATAGCAGGTTCATACTGTAATAAATGAATGGGTGGGTGTACACTAGTACTTAGAGAATTCAGTACAAGTGTCCTAACTATTCTAATTTCTCACAAATTACAATAAAGATATTAGATATAGAGTAGCGTTTTGTTAGAGGCGCCCCAAAAGGCTCACTGTAAAAGTGGCTAGAATGTGAAAATTCAAAAAATAAAAATAATAATAATTAATAGAATGTAGAAATTCAAAAATACGAAAATACTATTGTAAACGTAAAAAGTTATTTTCCTAGTGCGAGTTACTATGTAAACTCTGTTATATATAAACCTGGTTTGGATAATCTAAATTAGAATTTAAAACTCAAAGGAAATTTCACTTCCGGACCCAATGTTCACTCTAATTGAAACTTACAGAAAAGAAAAAACTTACATTGATAGATAGAAATATAAATGTAATAAATATAAAAAGAAATTGACATTCAAATATCTCGGTAAATACTATGATTATTATAAAAATCAATAAAAATATAGACACCGGTGTCACTAACAATTAAAATTCAATTTACTGTTATTTATAACTTTGCATAAAAACATTAATACAATCATCTAATGATAAAGGCGTCTCAAGATTTTCTGCAACTGACAGCCATGTATTACAAGTCAAGGAAATATTAGGCACTTGCGATGTATTCAAATGCTTAATATATGTGTTCTTATATTCAGTGAAATTTAGGTAATAAGTCAGTTCATTAATTTTGACTCTCTTCTTCAGCGTGTGAATAATAAATCTTGAATGTCCAGGTCTGTATCGTGGTATGTTTGGGTACAATGATGTTGAACTGTTCGATTGTTTCAATGAATGAGCAGCTATTTCAAGATGTGGTTTGTTTATGTTCCAGGTGGTTGCTATATTGTAACTTAAATTGATACTCACTGTTGTTTCTTCGGCTTCAGAGCTAGTAGTTATTGCTTTCGTACTTACTCTTAGAAGCTACTTTGTTTCACTTAATGCTTGGACCGACTGGTCTGCTTACAGTCTGTTTTTGGTGTGTCGAATCTTATCCAATCCGTGTGGAGTATGATGAGTGCGCGCACTTTTTGAAAAAGTTGTCTGTTGGTTCCCGTCTCCTACCGCTTCTATCTGTGTTCAGAATTGGTTCTGGGAGTGGGATCTGACAAAAATCTCCTACCAATACAGTTTGCACCTAATTATGTTAGTGCAATACTGATAATGGTCCTGGGAGATCTGTAATGACGACTCTTTAGATCTGGGAGCTGAGTAGTATGATCTACGCGTTTCAGCTAAAAATAGTGTAGTATCTCACTGGGAGATACGAAGGCGCGCTGCTATAGATAATGAAAAAGTGTGCAAAATACAAATATTAATAAGAAACCCAAACAATAATGACAAGTCCCACAAATAATTACTCCGTTCTCGCCAAGTATGTCTCACTCAAATAACGAGTCTAGGAAGAGATAATGGCAGTCCTATATCGGTCTGGTGGTCTTGTTAATCCAAAGGTTCCTGTGTAGGCAGCTCCTCTTGTTCCCAGAGAGCAGGGATATCACTGTTTTAGAAAGAGAAATGGAGAGGGCGCCACATAGCGTGATATTGTTTCACAAAGGATAATACAACAAGCAGAATGGTAATGCGCTTACCGGAGACTGTGGTACTGTGCTGTGACCAGTACTGAAAAGCCTGCTAGCACTTAAGTCAGTGGCTAGTACACTGTCAGATCTAATTCCTCCCGGGGCTTTATCCTGGGGCCAAGGAATGGTGCTGTGGGCGTTTCTATGTCCAGCAACTAAGGTGTGTTGCTCAATTGGATTTAAACCAAAAATAGAGTGAACAACTTCCCAAGTTTAAAAGATTTCAAATCAGCTTTATTATAACGCGTTTCTCAACCACCAAGGGTCGTTTCTTCAGATATCAAAGCGAATAAAAAGTATTGCAAAACTTGACAATTTATACACATTGGATAGATAAAAAGGAAGTTGTCACATAAATTACAAACCAATGAAAAACATTTCCAGACTCACCTGAGAGGCCGAACAAAGGGCCTCACAGGTGTTACAATGGGTGTGAAAACAGCATTGAAAGGTCATAATTATTTAAAATTGAATCAGCTGTAAACTTCAGCTAAAAGAAGGTCTTAGATCCATAAACATAGTATATTAAAAAGAGAAACAAAGACAAAAAATAATAAATAAATAAAAACAAAACCTACAATTCCAAATATCGAATTTAAAATTATATAAATTGTTTTTTTATATAAACATATGAGGCTCAATAAATTGCACCTATAAAATGTATTGGAATGTGATAGAAATAAAATAATCTAAAATAAAAGTACCATGACAGGGTCAGTTGTGAATAGTAATGTGTCTGAGAATTTTGTTGTATATTTAAAGGGATATTTGCAATATGTTAGATATAGAAATATATCCAAATGTTAATTCTAAGCTTGTATATAAATGATGTGTGAAATGATACCTATTGAACGATCATTGTATATGTGCATAGAAAAAATAGCAATAATGGTTATATAAAATAGAGCAAGTTTGATCCATTATAAGTAAGAGACGATAATGTGTATTTAATATTTTTTCTATTTAAGGGGACATTTACAACAAGAGATGTATCTGTACTTGGTATATTTCAATTCTAATACTTTTTCTATTTAAAGGGACATTTACAACAAGAGATGTGTCTATACTTGGTATATTTCAATTCTAAGTGATAAAACTAAAATATAAAATATAAACTAGTGTGCAAATCCTGCATAGAGTGTTGTCAGTTAGCAATTATTATAATGGAATGTAGGAACATAGTAGTGCTAAAGACTGTTTATTGGTGAATTGCACTAGCAATATTGAAAAAATGAGATAACCCATGGACATCTTAAATGTTAGCAGTGTACTCAATAGGCATCCACCTTCAAAGCCGTTTGTACACAGTGCCCAAAGACCGATCCCCACCTTGTCCTTGGTCCCACCACTATGGAATGAGTTATAGAATTCAATAGAAAATATTAGACCTCAATATTGTTGATGGAAAGGGTGCATGTATGAAATGTAAGAACAAAATAATGAGTTATAGAATTCAATAGAAAATATTAGACGATATGTGTTTGGCAAAAGTGTAACATGTATGAAAAATGGACAGACCTCAATATTGTTGATGGAAAGGGTGCATATGTAAAATGTGAGAACAAAATAATGTTACGATCTGTCTGTTGGTGAGTAGTACTAGCAATATCGATAAAATTAAGTAACCTAAGAACATCTTATTGTTTATATACAGTGTACTTGATAGGCATCTATTTTTAGAGCTATTTATGCATAATATTTATTGACAGTATGCTTGATAGGCATCTATTTTTAAAGCTATTTATGCATAATGTCTAAAAACTGATCTCCATTTATGTTTTTAGTCTTGCCACTATGGGAAAAAGTTATGAAATTCAAAAAGGTATTAAACGATATGTATTTGACATGTGTTTGGCGTGTTGGAATAATGTACAGACCTCTGTATTGTTGATGAAAAAGGTGCATATGTTGTGAAACATTGTGGATGCATGTATCGTGTGTATTAATTGTAACAAAAAATGTTGTAGTGTGTTGGTGTATATGAAGTCTTGTGAGTATAAAATTGATATATGGTATAAAGTAGTGTGAAAGTGATATTAAATTCAATATCAAATGGATGAACTGCAATTGTTGCTACAATGGGCACTCGGACGCAGAAAACAATACATCCATAGTGTCACAAATGTAAATGTATGGATTTGATGTTAAATGTAAACAGTGTATGGATATGATACTGAAAAAGAAAAAGAAAAGTCAAGGAATAAAGGCTATATTATGGTTGGGGGTGTATAGGGGTTGTAACATGCGACGTCAGTTCGCTATACTCCAATATCTCACATACATTAGGTTTACAAGCAATTGAACACTTTCTCAAAAAGGACATTTATTTACCAGACCTACAACGTGAGTTTATTTTAGAAAGCATTCTATTTATACTCCAACACAATTATTTCTTATATCAAGACACTTTTTATTTGCAGACTAAAGGTACGGCCATGGGGACCAGGTTTGCCCCAAGTTTTGCCAACCTATTCATGGGATTATTTGAAGAAAAGTACATCTATTCGGCAAACTTGGGGTCAGACCTGGTCTTCTATGGCCGCTATATAGATGATTTGATTTTTCTTTGGGGAGGGGACAATATTACAGCAATCAAATTTACAGAATATCTCAACCAAAATGATATGGGTATCAAATTTATAGCTAACATTCAAACAACACATATTGAATATTTGGACTTAAATCTAAGTATTGACAATAATCAAATTAAATCAAAAACCTATTTCAAAGATGTAGATAGCAACAGTTTTCTCAATTATAAGAGCAACCATCACAAAAAGTGGATACACAATATCCCTTACAGCCAATTTCGAAGAATCAGACGAAATTGCACAGACCATAGTACTTTTTTGGAACAAAGCAAAATCCTATACAACAGGTTTTTAGAAAAAGAATATCCCCGTTATTTATTAGACAGATCTCTAGAAAGGGCATCATCATTAAACAGAAATGATATTTTAACCAACAACAAAAAAGCGAATAGTCAATCACACGACATCATGACAAGAGAGACGCTTTTTATAACACAATTCAATTCTGATTTTCAACAATTAGAACACATATTACACAAACATTGGCACATTATTCAAAGAGATCCCATACTTAAACATCTGGTAAAAGAAAAACCAAAAATAGTTTATAGAAGAGCGCCTACATTAAGAAGCAAACTAGCTCCAAGCAAAAAAGTCAAACATGTTCAGAGAACAAATAAAAATCACATTCAAATACCAAATAAAGGTCTGTTTGGGTTATGTGGGCTATACAAATGCGGCAAATCTGGCTGTGGGACATGCAAAATTATTAAATCTGGCATAAAGAATTTCAAATCCACAGTTACAGGGGAAAATTTTCAGATTTCTATTTTTTTCAACTGTGAATCCTCCTACACAGTATATCTCATGGAGTGCATATGTGGCCTCCAGTACGTAGGCCGTACATCAAGGAGACTTCGTACGAGGTGGGGGGAACACCATCGAAACTGTAAGAACAGTAAAAAAAAAGAACATTAAACACAGCATACCCCATCATTGTTTGACAAAACATAATGGAAATCCTTATATCTATAATTATATTCCGATTGATTTTGTTCCAAAAAATAATGATTACAATAGACTACTCAAATTGAGACAACGTGAAACATTTTGGATATATCGTTTAAGAACACTATATCCATTGGGGCTCAATGCCAATTTGGATCTGGCAGCCTTCAATTGATTGACATCCCTGCCATAGCGAACTAATTAACCCTCTGGTTTCACAACCCCTATACACCCCCAACCATAATATAGCCTTTATTCCTTGACTTTTCTTTTTCTTTTCCATATCATATCCATACACTGTTTACATTTAACATCAAATCCATACATTTACATTTGTGACACTATGGATGTATTGTTTTCTGCGTCCGAGTGCCCATTGTAGCAACAATTGCAGTTCATCCATTTGATATTGAATTTAATATCACTTTCACACTACTTTATACCATATATCAATTTTATACTCACAAGACTTCATATACACCAACACACTACAACATTTTTTGTTACAATTAATACACACGATACATGCATCCACAATGTTTCACAACATATGCACCTTTTTCATCAACAATACAGAGGTCTGTACATTATTCCAACACGCCAAACACATGTCAAATACATATCGTTTAATACCTTTTTGAATTTCATAACTTTTTCCCATAGTGGCAAGACTAAAAACATAAATGGAGATCAGTTTTTAGACATTATGCATAAATAGCTTTAAAAATAGATGCCTATCAAGCATACTGTCAATAAATATTATGCATAAATAGCTCTAAAAATAGATGCCTATCAAGTACACTGTATATAAACAATAAGATGTTCTTAGGTTACTTAATTTTATCGATATTGCTAGTACTACTCACCAACAGACAGATCGTAACATTATTTTGTTCTCACATTTTACACATGCACCCTTTCCATCAACAATATTGAGGTCTGTCCATTTTTCATACATGTTACACTTTTGCCAAACACATATCGTCTAATATTTTCTATTGAATTCTATAACTCATTATTTTGTTCTTACATTTCATACATGCACCCTTTCCATCAACAATATTGAGGTCTAATATTTTCTATTGAATTCTATAACTCATTCCATAGTGGTGGGACCAAGGACAAGGTGGGGATCGGTCTTTGGGCACTGTGTACAAACGGCTTTGAAGGTGGATGCCTATTGAGTACACTGCTAACATTTAAGATGTCCATGGGTTATCTCATTTTTTCAATATTGCTAGTGCAATTCACCAATAAACAGTCTTTAGCACTACTATGTTCCTACATTCCATTATAATAATTGCTAACTGACAACACTCTATGCAGGATTTGCACACTAGTTTATATTTTATATTTTAGTTTTATCACTTAGAATTGAAATATACCAAGTATAGACACATCTCTTGTTGTAAATGTCCCTTTAAATAGAAAAAGTATTAGAATTGAAATATACCAAGTACAGATACATCTCTTGTTGTAAATGTCCCCTTAAATAGAAAAAATATTAAATACACATTATCGTCTCTTACTTATAATGGATCAAACTTGCTCTATTTTATATAACCATTATTGCTATTTTTTCTATGCACATATACAATGATCGTTCAATAGGTATCATTTCACACATCATTTATATACAAGCTTAGAATTAACATTTGGATATATTTCTATATCTAACATATTGCAAATATCCCTTTAAATATACAACAAAATTCTCAGACACATTACTATTCACAACTGACCCTGTCATGGTACTTTTATTTTAGATTATTTTATTTCTATCACATTCCAATACATTTTATAGGTGCAATTTATTGAGCCTCATATGTTTATATAAAAAAACAATTTATATAATTTTAAATTCGATATTTGGAATTGTAGGTTTTGTTTTTATTTATTTATTATTTTTTGTCTTTGTTTCTCTTTTTAATATACTATGTTTATGGATCTAAGACCTTCTTTTAGCTGAAGTTTACAGCTGATTCAATTTTAAATAATTATGACCTTTCAATGCTGTTTTCACACCCATTGTAACACCTGTGAGGCCCTTTGTTCGGCCTCTCAGGTGAGTCTGGAAATGTTTTTCATTGGTTTGTAATTTATGTGACAACTTCCTTTTTATCTATCCAATGTGTATAAATTGTCAAGTTTTGCAATACTTTTTATTCGCTTTGATATCTGAAGAAACGACCCTTGGTGGTTGAGAAACGCGTTATAATAAAGCTGATTTGAAATCTTTTAAACTTGGGAAGTTGTTCACTCTATTTTTGGTTTAAATCCAATTGAGCAACACACCTTAGTTGCTGGACATAGAAACGCCCACAGCACCATTCCTTGGCCCCAGGATAAAGCCCCGGGAGGAATTAGATCTGACAGTGTACTAGCCACTGACTTAAGTGCTAGCAGGCTTTTCAGTACTGGTCACAGCACAGTACCACAGTCTCCGGTAAGCGCATTACCATTCTGCTTGTTGTATTATCCTTTGTGAAACAATATCACGCTATGTGGCGCCCTCTCCATTCAGCTAAAAATAGCCTTTATCAAGATGGTTCCTTGTCTACCGCTCCTTCCTTTTATACCAGTATGATTAACCCTTTCTTCATTTCCGTGCTCAATCCCAATCACACCTGCTGATTCACTGTTATATACTGCTCACTTTCGAACCTATATACAAAATACATTTGCTTGCAAACCAATATATAAATGATTCATCATATAATGTAATTCTATTTCTATTCAAAATGAAATAAAAATTGTACTACCTAAATATTATGTGTCAATTCTTTTAAAAATGATGAATTAACCCTTCCCTCTGTCTCATAGTGGAACATTGGATCCGTATATTTAAATTCGTTTATAAGACCTTAACTATTAACGTTATTTAATTTCTATATGAGACTTTACGCCTGTGTTATTTTATTCTATGTATTGTCTTTTTTGAAAGAAGACTAATGAATTTGAGTCTTCTATATCCATTATATATCTAGGGGTTTTTGCCAAATTTATTCCTCGCTATATGGTGAATAAAATATACAATATCTATTCTAATATAAAGGTTTTTTTTAACTGGTTTTTATCGCTATAAGGGGGATATGATACACAATAAATGCAATCTTCAATTATCTTAGAGGAAAATGCAAAGTATATTTTATTGGCTGTGTTTATGTTGCATAAAAGCAATTTAAGATTTGTATGTACATTTGATGATCAGTATTTCTTCTTCTTTAATCTTCTATAATGAAATATGTTGTTTTATAACACCCATTTATACATGTTGATTATAAATATGAATATATCCATACACTTTCCTAACAGCTAAAATGTTTCCTATTCTGAAGTTTTTTTCATTTATTTTACAGAACTTTTTTTCATTAAGCTAATGGATTTAGCAAATATGTACATCATCCCTTACTGTGTTATTAATAACAGTGTACTTTATACATAATTTTATAATTATGAATTCTTTTTGAAATCTCTTGCTATTCAGTCTATGGAATTATAATACGAAAAATGAGATTTTGTAGTATTATAATATATCAGGTGAGATAAAATTCAATTTTTTATTTTTTTATTTGAGAATAAAGTTGAGATCTAATTCACTATTTAAGCCCTTGGGAGCCAATGTGCCAAAACTATAAATTAGTTCTGCTTCCTGTCTAATAAGTTTCGTCTGCTTCGTCTGCCATCGGGTTCTATCTTTTTAATTCCCCAATATTTAAAGTCCTCTAATTTACCTGAATGAACCTCCAAAAAATGTCTGTAAAGGTTTGTGTTTTTTCTTTTGTGCTCTATTGCAAGGAGATGTTCCCTTATACGATCTTTCAGTTTCCTACCAATTTGTCCGAAATACTTCAAATTGCAGCTACATTGTATTAAATATATTACATTCATATCTGAACATCTTAATATACCATTGATACTCAATATTTTTCCTGTCTTGTCTGATTTTATATTTTTTATTTTACTACTAAATTTACAAGATTTGCATTGCCTTCATGGAAAGAAACCTTCAATTCGGTTTCCCTCAAGGTCCTTAATATTTGTCAATGTCATTTTTTTCTTTCTATACTCACTTGGTGCCAATATGCTTTTGAAATTTTTTGCTTTTTTATAAATAAATTTCGGATTTCTCCCCAATGTGTGTCCTATAACTGGGTCTTTTAACAGTAAAGGCCAATGTCTCTTAACAATTTTTTCAAAGAATTTATGTTGTTCTGAATATGTTGCTATTATAGGTATTTCTGAATTTAGTTCTCCATTTTTGTGTGTCCCTAAATTTAGTTCTCCATTTTGGTGTGTCCCCTCTTTTTTTATATTTGATTTATTCAATAAAGTCTCTCTATCCACTAGTTTTACTGTTTTGGCTAGTTCTACAATTTTATTCTCTTCATATCCTTTCTGTTTAAATCTATTTATTAGAATTTCTGATTGTCGGTCAAAATCATCATTATCAGTACAATGTTTCCTGACTCTTAATAGTTGGCCTTTGGGTATGTTATTTTTCCATTTACTATGATGGCAACTCCTCGAGTCCACATAATTGTTAGAGTCTACTTTCTTGAAGTACGTTCTAGTTTTGATTTCACTATTGACAATCTCTACTTCTATGTCCAAAAAATTTATTTTATTCGTACTATATTCTGAAGTAAATGACAGCCCAAATTTGTTATTATTTAGGTCTTCCAAAAATAATTCAAATAACTCTGAGTCTCCTTTCCAGATTAAAAACAAATCATCTATGTAACGCTTATAGAGCACAAGATTCGCACCCCATGGTCCATTCTCGAAGAAATCCTTCTCAAAATATCCCATGAATAAATTTGCGTAACTAGGTGCGAATCTTGTGCCCATAGCCGTGCCTTGTGTCTGTAAATAGTAGTTATCATTAAATTTAAAATAATTTTTAGTGAGTATGAATTCTATACAATCTAGTAAAAAAAATTCTTGTGTATTTTGCATTTCAGGATCTGATTGTAAATAATATTTAATAGCTACCAGCCCCAAATTATGATGTATGCTTGTATATAATGAACTAGCGTTGCAGGTCACTAAAAGATAAAAAAAAATTTCATTCTATCGATTTGAGTAGATTTAAAAATTGTGTTGAATCGGCTAAGTAAGATGGTAAATCTTTGACATATCTCTGTAGAAAATGGTCTATGTAATGGGATAAATTTGAAGTAATGGAATCGATACCTGATATTATTGGACGCCCTGGAGGATTATGCAAGTTTTTATGAATCTTAGGTATAAAATAAAAGATTGGTGTTCTAAAGTTTTGTATTACAATGAAATTTAATTCAGAACTATTTAATAGTCCTATAGAATGTGCTTTTTGCGTTAATTCTTGAATTTGAGAAAAATAGTTGTCACCCGGGTCATTCTTTAATCTTTTATAAGTGTTTTTGTCCTCAAGTATTCTATTTGCTTCTTCCAAATAATAGTTTTTACTCATTATTACAATTCCTCCCCCTTTATCCGCCTGCTTTATAACCAGGTCTTCTCTTTTTTGCAAGCTTTTTAGAATATCTTTTTCTTTTAATGTCAAATTCCAATTTATACTTTTTTTGGGGTTTTCTTTTGATAATTCAAAACTATCAATATCTTGTTTAACTAATTGTTCAAAAGTTTGTATAAAACTTCCTTTTTCATGACTGGGAAAAAAGGTAGATTTTTGTTTCAGATCAGTATGTTTGAATACTTCAACTGTTTTAATCTGTTGATGTCCATTTGTAGTGGTGTTTTTTAAAATGGGATTTTTTATAAAATGTTTTTTCAAAGTGAGTTTTCTTATAAACTGATTTATATTAATTAAATGTTCAAATTTATTAATTTTAGTTGAGGGTGCGAAGGATAAACCTTTGCTGAGCATATGTTCTTCTTTTTCTGTCAAATCAATCTCACTTATATTAAAAATACTTTTGATCTGTTCTTTTTTGTTATCAACAGTTGTTTTTTCACTTATTCTGTCTTTATTTTGTCTATATGTTACAGATTGTTTTCCCTTTCCTCTACCTCTAGAACCTCTCTTCTTCTCTTTCGGAGGGTCGTGTGTATTGGCCCTGCCTACTCCTAAAAAATCTTCCGATGTACTATTTGGTCATTTGATCCATCTTCATTTTCTAATATTTCATATCTATTTTGCACCGTGATTTCATATTCTGCATTATTTCTATTATTTCTTGTATCTTGTTTATGTCCTCCATTAGTTTTAGTTTCTCCTGTTCTCATGGTAATACTGATTCTCCTTTCTATCTATGTGATAGTTCCTTCTATCTCTAGGTGTTTCTTGTCTATACGTGTTTGATCCATTTGACTTATTGGTCCAATTATTATAATTGTTTTTATTTCTATAGTGAAAATAATCTCTATTTTCATAATATGTCTGTTCATCATCTCTAAAGTTTCTATTATATGTCTGATAGGATTCTCTTTGTTTATAGGATTCAAATCTAGGATTATAATTTTGCTGTCTATAATTTGATCTATAGTCATCATAAAAATTATGATTGTAGTTGTCTTTATAAGATCTCATATAAGGTCTATTATATCTAATCTCATTTTCTCTCCAATTCTGTCTATAATCTTTTTGTCTGATTCTTTCTTTCTCTTTAATTTCTCTAAAGTTTCTGGTTTCTTTATTGGGGACATTCGTTTGATTTTTATTGTTATTAGTATTAGTATTAGAATTAGTTTTTTCTCCTTTATTTAGATTTTTATTCAATTTAGAATTAGGTTCTTCCTCATTATAATCCTGTATGGGGTTCTCTTTCTTTTTGCTAAATAGTGTAATACTTCTTTTGGGGTTTGTCTCCTCGTCTTGGCCTGCAGGATATTCTATATTATAATCTCCTTCATCTCTCTCAAATTTGTGCCATTTTAGTTTTAAGATTTCGTGCTGTAGTTCTTCTAATTTTGAAATTAATTCTTTCTGTTTATTCGTGTAAGTGGCATCATTCTTTTTAGTGTCTAAAATACTTTTATGTTTAAGAATATCTTCTGCTAATTTGTCTAATGCCAAAGTTCTGGCCTTAATAATAACTCCTATGAGATCTTGTGATGCCTTTTCTAAAATATCATACCATTCTTTTATCAAAATTTGATTTAATTCAAAGGTGCTGTCTTTTTTTACCCTTAACCCTCTCGGTACCATCCCTAAATTTGCATATTTTTGCATGAATTTCAATTCCGTGTTGATTTTAATTTCTTTGGTCAATAGATTTTCCAAACTATCAAGATTTATATTTGAATCACTGTGAAATTGCACATCTTTTGTGAATGTTTTAGTGGTTATGAATTTATCAGTTGAATCTAATAAATTATTTCTCATAGTGAAAATATCCATCTTAAAAGTCTTGTGAAAAGTGATGTAATCAATAAAAAGTGAAAAATAATACAAAAATAAAAATAGTTTTATATCTATAAAATAGTGTGTATTAATAATTCTCTAAGTGTATAGTGTACTTGTGAGAGTGTTACAAATGAATGGGTGGGTGTACACTAGTACTTAGAGAATTCAGTACAAGCCTCCTAACTATTCTAATTTCTCACAAATTAGAATAAAGATATTAGATATAGAGTAGCGTTTTGTTAGAGGCGCCCCAAAAGGCTGACTGTAAAAGTGGCTAGAATGTGAAAATTCAAGAAATAAAAATAATAATAATTAATAGACTGTAGAAATTCAAAAATACGAAAATACTATTGTAAACGAAAAAAGTTATTTTCCTAGTGCGAGTTACTATGTAAACTCTGTTATTTATAAACCTGATTTGGATAATCTAAATTAGAATTTAAAACTCAAAGGAAATTTCACTTCTGGACCCAATGTTCACTCTAATTGAAACTTACAGAAAAGAAAAAACTTACATTGATAGATAGAAATATAAATGTAATAAATATAAAAAGAAATTGACATTCAAATATCTCGGTAAATACTATGATTATTATAAAAATCAATAAAAATATAGACACCGGTGTCACTAACAATTAAAATTCAATTTACTGTTATTTATAACTTTGCATAAAAACATTAATACAATCATCTAATGATAAAGGCATCTCAAGATTTTCTGCAACTGACTGCCATGTATTACAAGTCAAGGAAATATTAGGCACTTGCGATGTTTTCAAATGCTTAATATATGTGTTCTTATATTCAGTGAAATTTAGGTAATAAGTCAGTTCATTAATTTTGACTCTCTTCTTCAGCGTGTGAATAATAAATCTTGAATGTCTGTATCGTGGTATGTTTGGGTACAATGATGTTGAACTGTTTGATTGTTTCAATGAATGAGCAGCTATTTCAAGATGTGGTTTGTTTATGTTCCAGGTGGTTGCTATATTGTAACTTAAATTGATACTCACTGTTGTTTCTTCGGCTTCAGAGCTAGTAGTTATTGCTTTCGTACTTACTCTTAGAAGCTACTTTGTTTCACTTAATGCTTGGACTGACTGGTCTGCTTACAGTCTGTTTTTGGTGTGTCGAATCTTATCCAATCCGTGTGGAGTATGATGAGTGCGCGCACTTTTTGAAAAAGTTGTCTGTTGGTTCCGGTCTCCTACCGCTTCTATCTGTGTTCAGAATTGGTTCTGGGAGTGGGATCTGACAAAAATCTCCTACCAATACAGTTTGCACCTAATTATGTTAGTGCAATACTGATAATGGTCCTGGGAGATCTGTAATGACGAGTCTTTAGATCTGGGAGCTGAGTAGCATGATCTACGCGTTTCAGCTAAAAATAGCCTTTATCAAGATGGTTCCTTGTCTACCGCTCCTTCCTTTTATACCAGTATGATTAACCCTTTCTTCATTTCCGTGCCCAATCCCAATCACACCTGCTGATTCACTGTTATATACTGCTCACTTTCGAACCTATATACAAAATACATTTAATTGCAAACCAATATATAAATGATTCATCATATAATGTAATTATATTTCTATTCAAAATGAAATAAAAATTGTACTACCTAAATATTATGTGTCAATTCTTTTAAAAAATGATGAATTAACCCTTCCCTCTGTCTCATAGTGGAACATTGGATCTGTATATTTAAATTCGTTTATAAGACCTTAACTATTAACGTTATTTAATTTCTATATGAGACTATACGCCTGTGTTATTTTATTCTATGTATTGTCTTTTTTGAAAGAAGACTAATGAATTTGAGTCTTCTATATCCATTATATATCTAGGGGTTTTTGCCAAATTTATTCCTCGCTATATGGTGAATAAAATATACAATATCTATTCTAATATAAAGGTTTTTTTTTTTAACTGTTTTTTATCGCTATAAGGGGGATATGATACACAATAAATGCAATCTTCAATTATCTTACAATATTACTTAGAGGAAAATGCAAAGTATATTTTATTGGCTGTGTTTATGTTGCATAAAAGCAACTTAAGATTTGTATGTACATTTGATGATCAGTATTTCTTCTTCTTTAATCTTCTATAATGAAATATGTTGTTTTATAACACCCATTTATACATGTTGATTATAAATATGAATATATCCATACACTTTCCTAACAGCTAAAATGTTTCCTATTCTGAATTTTTTTTAATTTATTTTACAGAACCTTTTTCATTAAGCTAATGGATTTAGCAAATATGTACATCATCCCTTACTGTGTTATTAATAACAGTGTACTTTATACATAATTTTATAATTATGAATTCTTTTTGAAATCTCTTGCTATTCAGTCTATGGAATTATAATACGAAAAATGAGATTTTGTAGTATTATAATATATCAGGTGAGATAAAATTAAATTTTTTATTTTTTTATTTGAGAATGAAGTTGAGATCTAATTCACTATTTAAGCCCTTGGGAGCCAATGTGCCAAAACTATAAATTAGTTCTGCTTCCTGTCTAATAAGTTTCGTCTGCTTCGTCTGCCATCGGGTTCTATCTTTTTAATTCCCCAATATTTAAAGTCCTCTAATTTACCTGAATGAACCTCCAAAAAATGTCTGTAAAGGTTTGTGTTTTTTCTTTTGTGCTCTATTGCAAGGAGATGTTCCCTTATACGATCTTTCAGTTTCCTACCAGTTTGTCCGAAATACTTCAAATTGCAGCTACATTGTATTAAATATATTACATTCATATCTGAACATCTTAATATACCATTGATACTCAATATTTTTCCTGTCTTGTCTGATTTTATATTTTTTATTTTACTACTAAATTTACAAGATTTGCATTGCCTACATGGAAAGAAACCTTCAATTCGGTTTCCCTCAAGGTCCTTAATATTTGTCAATGTCATTTTTTTCTTTCTATACTCACTTGGTGCCAATATGCTTTTGAAATTTTTTGCTTTTTTATAAATAAATTTCGGATTTCTCCCCAATGTGTGTCCTATAACTGGGTCTTTTAACAGTAAAGGCCAATGTCTCTTAACAATTTTTTCAAAGAATTTATGTTGTTCTGTATATGTTGCTATTATAGGTATTTCTGAAATTAGTTCTCCATTTTTGTGTGTCCCTAAATTTAGTTCTCCATTTTGGTGTGTCCCCTCTTTTTTTATATTTGATTTATTCAATAAAGTCTCTCTATCCACTAGTTTTACTGTTTTTGCTAGTTCTACAATTTTATTCTCTTCATATCCTTTCTGTTTAAATCTATTTATTAGAATTTCTGATTGTCGGTCAAAATCCTCATTATCAGTACAATTTTTCCTGACTCTTAATAGTTGGCCTTTGGGTATGTTATTTTTCCATTTACTATGATGGCAACTCCTCGAGTCCACATAATTGTTAGAGTCTACTTTCTTGAAGTACGTTCTAGTTTTGATTTCGCTATTGACAATCTCTACTTCTATGTCCAAAAAATTTATTTTATTCGTACTATATTCTGAAGTAAATGACAGCCCAAATTCATTATTATTTAGATCTTCCAAAAATAATTCAAATAACTCTGAGTCTCCTTTCCAGATTAAAAACAAATCATCTATGTAACGCTTATAGAGCACAAGATTCGCACCCCATGGTCCATTCTCGAAGAAATCCTTCTCAAAATGTCCCATGAATAAATTCGCGTAACTAGGTGCGAATCTTGTGCCCATAGCCGTGCCTTGTGTCTGTAAATAGTAGTTATCATTAAATTTAAAATAATTTTTAGTGAGTATGAATTCTATACAATCTAGTAAAAAAAATTCTTGTGTATTTTGCATTTCAGGATCTGATTGTAAATAATATTTAATAGCTGCCAGCCCCAAATTATGCTGTATGCTTGTATATAATGAACTAGCGTCGCAGGTCACTAAAAGATAATCTTTTTTACATTCTATCGATTTGAGTAGATTTAAAAATTGTGTTGAATCAGCTAAGTAAGATGGTAATGAAGAAAATGAAAACAATGTCGAAGAGACAGTGACTAATTTATCTCAACGGACATTAGATCAGCAAATAGAACTGGATACTCTCCAAGACAAAATGGAGGAGATAGAAAATCGCACTCGTCACAGTAACCTGCGACTTAAAGGAATTCCGGAAACTATAACAAAGTCAGACCTACACAACTATCTAAAACAACTTTTCTGAGCAATTACAGGCTGCGCTGAGGAAGACAACTTCCAACTAGAAAGGGCACATAGAGCCCTTAAACCAAAGCTGAAAGGAGATGTCATAGTTAAGTTTCTTCGGTTCGCTGAAAAAGAACTAATTCTCCAGGCAGCAAGGAAGAATCCAACTTTTAAATATCAAGGAGTAGTGATCCAGTTCTACCAAGATTTATGCGTACGGACTCTACAGAGGCGGGACTCGCTCAGACCTCTCACCCTGCTGCTTCGCAAAAACCAAATAAATTACAAATGGGGTTTTCCCTTTGCCTTACATATACTACACGAAGGTAAAACAATGACGATAAAGGACAGATGGGATATTCCGGAAATCTGCACATTCCTCGGATTAGAAGCACCTGATCTACCTACCAGCCACAGCGAATCAGAAGTGGAAAGACCCTCCCAGAGAGAAGAAAAGACCAAAAGAACCAAATGGACTAAAGTGTCCAAGAAAAAGCCAAGATGACAGGATACAGAGAAAGGACTTTGCTAATCTTCTTATGGAAAAAACTACAGGATCCTACGGAAGAGCGAGAGACAGAGGAGTATACTTTGCAATGTTTTAACATTGTATGCTCACCACAATTTCTCCCATTTTGGGATTATGCTGTTAATGCTTGCAGAAGAAAGTTAGCATTAGGCCCCCCTTAAGTTATGTTACTAGGTTTTTTTTGTTGTTGTTTTTTTTGCCCATAGGCTAAGGACAAATGTTAATTAATAGTTAAAGATAGTCTCCTAAGAAATAGGGTTGTTGGAACAAGACGTTGGACACGGAACAAAATAGACTATCTCTTGAGGAACATTACTACACTTGAACAGTGAAGGTGGTTTACGGGAAACATACCCTGATTTATTTAAGATGCGATAACCTTTGGGACTATAGCTTCAATTATAATAGGTTATAACCCTGCACAAACTTTTTCTTTTATTTTTAGTAAAATTGATATGGACAGTTCGAGTTATATTCAGGGTCTTTACCTGAATAGTTTTTGTTATTATATGTTTGTAATGTTTAAAAAGTTATTATGTTGTTTTCATGTGTGGTCAAATGGGACACTGATGATTAAGAGAGACTCTGTCAATCCAGTTCAAGGGAGTAAACAGCGCTGTCTTAATGATAGCAGGTTCATACTGTAATAAACTATGTCATCTACTCTCACAGTTCTCTCACATAATGTGAGAGGTATAAATACGAATGTTAAGAGAAAGATAGCCTTTACCCAATACTTAAAACTCAAAGCTAAGATAGTTTTCCTACAGGAAACGCACTTTACACAAACACTAATACCTAAGATCTGGCATAGACATTTCCCCCTACACTACCATGCTACAGCGGATCAAAAGAAGAGAGGTGTCTCTATCCTCATCCATTCCTCCTTACACTTCACAGTAGAAGAGGTTATAGCTGACAAAGAAGGCAGATTCCTTATAGTGAGGGGTAGGATTCAGGATACGAAGATTACACTCTGTAATATCTATGCACCGAATGAACAACAACATATATTCTTTAATCAGATCTCATATCACCTCACTCAATGGTCCCAAACAAGGACAATTTTAGCGGGTGACTTCAACATCCCACTGATGCTCCATTTAAATACCATGGGAAAAAAGATAACAAAGAAACAACAAAGACAACTAGTGATAATTAAGTCAGTTAGGGAATCCCTAGCTTCACATAACTTAGTTGACACCTGGGAGACCTTATACGGGGAGACAACTGACCATACTTTTTTCTCACATGCACATAAAACATACACCAGATTAGATTATGTAACAGTAAGTCAGATTTTGATACCTAATATCAGAAAGGCACATATATATCCCAGTGTGTGGTCCGACCACTCTATTGTACAGATAGACCTAACAGGAATAATTGACATCAAAAGACAAAGATCATGGAAATATGACTCAAGCATTCTTAGCAACGAACATACATACAATCGGATACTTGAAACTATGGAGGAATACTGGCAACTTAACGAGCACTCTACAAATAATCCGCTATCCTCCTGGGCGGCGCATAAACCTTTTATAAGAGGAATCCTTATACAAGAAAAATCAAAGATTACTAAACTCGCCAATAAGGCTATAGAACAGCTACAGGCAGATATACATAAACTTGAAGCTCAACATAAACTGACCCTGTCAGCATCCATTTTCAAACTGCTCCAGACCAAGCGAAATATCCTTGCAAAGGTCTTAAATGACGCAGCGATAAGAGCATTTCAGAGACTGAAAAGCACTTACTTTATACGCTCAAATAAACCTGACAAATACTTAGCGAGTAAACTGAGAGAACAAAAATGTACACTATGTCATCCATACAAAATCAAGAGGGGGCAGGGACGAGTAATCCGCAGGAAATTGCGGATATATTTGCATCATATTATGAAACTCTCTATGATGGTAGGAAAGTTCAAAAATCGTCAGAGACGAGTGCTTCCACTACTAACTTTTTGCGACAAGCTAAATTAAAAGTTATAGTTAGTTGTGGTAGGTGGCGCAAACCAAGTTGCTATTCCCAATCTGTCTTACTGTAAATATGTGTGATAATATGTGGGCTCAATATATGTTAATGTTTTGATGAATACTATTTTATATTCTCTTTTGGAAAAAATTGGATGTCAAAACTTGTTAAGATACAAATATAATCCTTTATTAGATTGTGGTAAATTTACCCAATTATAGGCCTAGATTTGGAGTTCGGCGGTAAAAGGTCTGTTAACGCTCCGCAGGCTTTTTTCTGGCCGCACCATAAAATTAACTCTGGTATCGAGAGTTCAAACAAATGCTGCGTTAGGCTCCAAAAAAGGAGCGTAGAGCATTTTTACCGCAAATGCAACTCTCGATACCAGAGTTGCTTACGGACGCGGCCGGCCTCAAAAACGTGCTCGTGCACGATTCTCCCATAGGAAACAATGGGGCTGTTTGAGCTGTAAAAAAACCTAACACCTGCAAAAAAGCAGCGTTCAGCTCCTAACGCAGCCCCATTGTTTCCTATGGGGAAACACTTCCTACGTCTGCACCTAACACTCTAACATGTACCCCGAGTCTAAACACCCCTAACCTTACACTTATTAACCCCTAATCTGCCGCCCCCGCTATCGCTGACCCCTGCATATTTTTTTTAACCCCTAATCTGCCGCTCCGTAAACCGCCGCAACCTACGTTATCCCTATGTACCCCTAATCTGCTACCCCTAACACCGCCGACCCCTATATTATATTTATTAACCCCTAACCTGCCCCCCACAACGTCGCCGACACCTGCCTACACTTATTAACCCCTAATCTGCCGAGCGGACCTGAGCGCTACTATAATAAAGTTATTAACCCCTAATCCTCCTCACTAACCCTATCATAAATAGTATTAACCCCTAATCTGCCCTCCCTAACATCGCCGACACCTAACTTCAATTATTAACCCCTAATCTTCCGATCGGAGCTCACCGCTATTCTAATAAATGGATTAACCCCTAAAGCTAAGTCTAACCCTAACACTAACACCCCCCTAAGTTAAATATAATATTTATCTAACGAAATAAATTAACTCTTATTAAATAACTTATTCCTATTTAAAGCTAAATACTTACCTGTAAAATAAATCCTAATATAGCTACAATATAAATTATAATTATATTATAGCTATTTTAGGATTAATATTTATTTTACAGGCAACTTTGTAATTATTTTAACCAGGTACAATAGCTATTAAATAGTTAAGAACTATTTAATAGTTACCTAGTTAAAATAATAACAAATTTACCTGTAAAATAAATCCTAACCTAAGTTATAATTAAACCTAACACTACCCTATCAATAAAATAATTAAATAAACTACCTACAATTACCTACAATTAACCTAACACTACACTATCAATAAATTAATTAAACACAATTCCTACAAATAAATACAATTAAATAAACTAGCTAAAGTACAAAAAATAAAAAAGAACTAAGTTACAGAAAATAAAAAAATATTTACAAACATAAGAAAAATATTACAACAATTTTAAACTAATTACACCTACTCTAAGCCCCCTAA
Source organism: Bombina bombina (assembly GCF_027579735.1). NCBI lineage: Eukaryota > Metazoa > Chordata > Amphibia > Anura > Bombinatoridae > Bombina > Bombina bombina. The sequence goes on from NC_069501.1 coordinate 222,771,460, forward strand.
TAAAATAACAAAGCCCCCCAAAATAAAAAATTCCCTACCCTATTCTAAATTAAAAAAGTTACAAGCTCTTTTACCTTACCAGCCCTGAACAGGGCCCTTTGCGGGGCATGCCCCAAGAATTTCAGCTCTTTTGCCTGTAAAAAAAAACATACAATACCCCCCCCCCAACATTACAACCCACCACCCACATACCCCTAATCTAACCCAAACAGCCAATCAGCCAATCGGAATTAAGGTAGGAATTTTCTGATTGGCTGATGGAATCAGCCAATCAGAATCAAGTTCAATCCGATTGGCTGATCCAATCAGCCAATCAGATTGAGCTCGCATTCTATTGGCTGTTCCGATCAGCCAATAGAATGCAAGCTCAATCTGATTGGCTGATTGGATCGGCCAATCGGATTGAACTAGATTCTGATTGGCTGATTCCATCAGCCAATCAGAAAATTCCTACCTTAATTCCGATTGGCTGATAGATTCCTATCAGCCAATCGGAATTCGAGGGACGCCATCTTGGATGACGTCCCTTAAAGGAACAGTCATTCGTCGTTCAGTCGTCGGTCCGGATGGATGTTCCGCGCTGGAGGTCTTCAGGATCCTGCCGCTTCGCTCCGGATGGAAGAAGATCGAAGATGCCGCTTGGAGAAGATGTTTGCCGGTCCGGATGTCCTCTTCTTGCCGGATAGGAGGAAGACTTTGGAGCCTCTTCTGGACCGGATTATGGATCGCCAACCCCCGCTTGGGTTGGATGAAGATCTTGGAGCCAGGACGGATCGGTGATACCTGGATGGTGAAGACAAGGTAGGAAGATCTTCAGGGGATTAGTGTTAGGTTTATTTAAGGGGGGTTTGGGTTAGATTAGGGGTATGTGGGTGGTGGGTTGTAATGTTGGGGGGGGGTATTGTATGTTTTTTTTTACAGGCAAAAGAGCTGAAATTCTTGGGGCATGCCCCGCAAAGGGCCCTGTTCAGGGCTGGTAAGGTAAAAGAGCTTGTAACTTTTTTAATTTAGAATAGGGTAGGGAATTTTTTATTTTGGGGGGCTTTGTTATTTTATTAGGGGGCTTAGAGTAGGTGTAATTAGTTTAAAATTGTTGTAATATTTTTCTTATGTTTGTAAATATTTTTTTATTTTCTGTAACTTAGTTCTTTTTTATTTTTTGTACTTTAGCTAGTTTATTTAATTGTATTTATTTGTAGGAATTGTGTTTAATTAATTTATTGATAGTGTAGTGTTAGGTTAATTGTAGGTAATTGTAGGTAGTTTATTTAATTATTTTATTGATAGGGTAGTGTTAGGTTTAATTATAACTTAGGTTAGGATTTATTTTACAGGTAAATTTGTTATTATTTTAACTAGGTAACTATTAAATAGTTCTTAACTATTTAATAGCTATTGTACCTGGTTAAAATAATTACAAAGTTGCCTGTAAAATAAATATTAATCCTAAAATAGCTATAATATAATTATAATTTATATTGTAGCTATATTAGGATTTATTTTACAGGTAAGTATTTAGCTTTAAATAGGAATAAGTTATTTAATAAGAGTTAATTTATTTCGTTAGATGTAAATTATATTTAATTTAGGGGGGTGTTAGTGTTAGGGTTAGACTTAGCTTTAGGGGTTAATCCATTTATTAGAATAGCGGTGAGCTCCGGTCGGCAGATTAGGGGTTAATAATTGAAGTTAGGTGTCGGCGATGTTAGGGAGGGCAGATTAGGGGTTAATACTATTTATGATAGGGTTAGTGAGGCGGGTTAGGGGTTAATAACTTTATTATAGTAGCGCTCAGGTCCGCTCGGCAGATTAGGAGTTAATAAGTGTAGGCAGGTGTCGGCGACGTTGTGGGGGGCAGATTAGGGGTTAATAAATATAATATAGGGGTCGGCGGTGTTAGGGGTAGCAGATTAGGGGTACATAGGGATAACGTAGGTGGCGGCACTTTGCGGTCGGAAGATTAGGGGTTAATTATTTTAAGTAGCTGGTGGCGACGTTGTGGGGGGCAGGTTAGGGGTTAATAAATATAATACAGGGGTCGGCGGGGTTAGGGGCAGCAGATTAGGGGTACATAAATATAACGTAGGTGGCGGTCGGCAGATTAGGGGTTAAAAATTTTAATCGAGTGTCGGCGATGTGGGGGGGCCTCGGTTTAGGGGTACATAGGTAGTTTATGGGTGTTAGTGTACTTTAGGGTACAGTAGTTAAGAGCTTTATAAACCGGCGTTAGCCAGAAAGCTCTTAACTCCTGCTATTTTCAGGCGGCTGGAATTTTGTCGTTAGAGCTCTAACGCTCACTTCAGAAACGACTCTAAATACCAGCGTTAGAAAGATCCCATTGAAAAGATAGGCTACGCAAATGGCGTAGGGGGATCTGCGGTATGGAAAAGTCGCGGCTGAAAAGTGAGCGTTAGACCCTTTAATCACTGACTCCAAATACCAGCGGGCGGCCAAAACCAGCGTTAGGAGCCTCTAACGCTGGTTTTGACGGCTACCGCCGAACTCCAAATCTAGGCCTAAGTGTTGCTAAATGTACAATTTGAGCAAAAATTGTTACAAATCCCTTCAAAAGTTTAAAAAATTACACCGGTGTCTCTATGTATAAAAATGTACGTAATAAATAAAAAATATGAATATATATAAAAAATTAAAATAATATCATTGAAATATTGCAATTTGTACAGTTATCACAAGTTATCGCAAGTTGTAATTTCTAACAAAATGTTTGTAAATACAATTTTATAGTGGATAAGACAATAGTTGCTGTATGGTTCATATAGGATATTTTGTTTCAAGTTCAGCTGTGCAATTGAGATCTTATCTTAGGTAACTATATATCAAATGTAGAGGTATGTTGGTGCGATTTTCATCACACTCTTGATATACGTTTATGAATTTGTACCTTGAAGTGTATCTGTTTGATATCACTTTTTGAGATGATTGCGGTTAAATAAACGCCGCTATGCCAATGATTTGCTTAGGTTTCTAGAGCTGGTGGCAGTTCTATATGAGCTGCTGGCGGTTAAATAAATGCCGCTTTGTTTTCCCCTTGTTAGGTGGGCTTATCTGTTTGCTGCGAGAAAATTCACTTTTATGTAAATGCTTGTGTAGTTGCCGTGGCCGCTCTGTTATCTTGTCCTTTTTCGGTCAGTGACCGATCGCGCTCTTAAGGGTTTCTTGGTGGGATCTTCGTTGCGGTTAGGTGCTAACCGTTTGTTGATATTTTTCTATTCTGTGGCTTGTCTGTCGGTCAGTGACCGATCACGGTGGGATCTTCGTTGCGGTTAGGTGCTAACCGTTTGCTGATGTTATTCTATTCTGTGGCTTGTCTGTCGGTCAGTGACCGATCACGATGGTGTGGTTGTTGGATAACCTCCTGGTGTGGAATATTTGCGAACCTCTCCGGTCCGTTGTTCCCAGGTTTCTTAGATGTCGGTCAGTGACCGATCTGGGTACAAGCCCGGGAGCACGGCCGAACACAACAAATAGAAGGCTGTCACTAAAACCCAGAGCTGACAGCTCCTATGCTCCGGGAAAAATGGCAACGGCCACTGTCAAGAGGAAGCAGCCACTGGTAGGTGGAAAAAGACGCCTGCGCCGAACAAGCGAACAGCACAAAATGTCAAGAAGCAATAAAGTTGTTTATTGTAAAGTTGTTTATTGTAAAACAACTTTATTGCTTCTTGACATTTGTGTGAGGCTTTGCCGTTATCGATCCCCTCTCATACACAAAAAACTATAGAGATTAATTTTGAAATTACATTGACCAAACACTCTTTACCTTACCTGGGTACTAAGATCTCAGATTCATTGGATACATTGTACAAATTAAACTACATACCATTATACAAGCAAATTAGACAGGATATACAGAAGTGGAAGAAGGGCAATTTCTCGTGGTATGGTCGCCTATCAACTATTAAAATGAACATATTTCCTAGAATTTTATATTTATTTCGCGCATTACCAATTAAAATACCCCCCCCCCCCCCCCCAAGATTTGAAGAAACTACAGTCGGATCTCCAGTCTTTTTTAAGGGGAGACAGGGGAGCGAGAATAGCCTCTCAGGTGCTAGCCCGACATAGACAGCTTGGGGGAGTGGGGTTACCTAATCTAGAAGACTATTACCGTGCCTCAAGGATTGCACAAGCCACCCTTTTAAGCAAACAGTCACAGAGGGTGATCTGGACAAAAATAGAGACAGAACTTATAGGCAAAGATGACTCCGACAGTATTTTATGGGAAACTGGTGGGGGAAGTGACAGTGCTATGAGCAGAATACCTACCATTAGGGACACGTTGTCCCTCTAGGGAGTAGTCACAAAAACCCAGGAGCTCATGCCTACAAATACATGGACTAGACCCATTAGGTATATTATACCAAAAGAGATACAGAAACAAATAGGAAAGTGGTCAAATAAAGGACTCTACAGAGTGGCAGACTTTATGACAAATAATAGTATAATTACGTTCAATCACTTACAGGATGCCTTACATCCAGACAGACTACACTGGTATGTATATTTACAGATTTCCTCAGCCTTAAGTAACTACACCGTACACCACAAACACCAACCAGGGACAAATCTTGAAAGGATTTGTAGGTCGATAGATAGGGAAAAACAAATGATCTCTAGACTTTATATAGACATTCAAAGAAGCAAAATTAGAATCAAACCCAATATAATATTAAAATGGGAGGATGATCTGGGAATCATCCTCCCGAAATAAGATTGGCACCAAATTATGTATAAGTCTTGCAAGGGACTGATAAGCGCTGATCTGCGGGAAAATACCATTAAGACGATATTCAGATGGTATCTGACCCCGATAAGCACATCGGATAGGCCGCACTGGTAAAGTGGCTGTTTGTTAAATCTAACTGTAAAAGTGGTGTTGTATAAACCAATCTATAATGCTAAAAGAACTTCGTTCAGTATGTAATCCTTTTGGACTTTTGGGGCAGCGTTACTGCAATAGCTGTGATAATGATGTGTGCAGAGGAAATAAGAATTTAGTTAGCACTAGTTTTGTGTTTGACAAAGATTGTGTGTGATACTATACACACCTACAATGTGATTATAGAATTGGTAGGTTAATCTAGCACTTTATAATGATCGTGTGTGATGCTATACGCACCTACAACGTGGTGATGCACTAACTATGTGTTTAACAAGAGTTGTGAAATATCTCTATGGTGATAATAAGTGCTGTGCAGTGTTAATTAAAAACAGGGGTTGCTATGTGTTAAGTGCAGCAATGATTGTAATATGGCACATACTCTATAACATCGCAACTCAAGTGGAGTAGTGGAGAATCTTACAATTAGATTTCAACAGTGCATATTCTCGTGCAAATACAAAGCAACAATATTAGCAAGAAACAAAGAACAGTATAAAATAGTCTTAAATATAAAATTGTGTGGTGATCACCCAAACAATGAAAAAAGAAAATGGCCAAGACAAAAATAATGTTATGTTCAGTCCGTGAAAAAAGTAAAAAATATAAAGTTGAAAATATATGAAAGTTCCACAGTCTTATGTGCAATATCCTACAGAGTTTTAGCATATTACAGTCATATGTGTTATATCCTTAAAAATTGTAACCTATGATCGTGGAGTTGTGCGATCCAGATAATCTGGGTCCCTCTTCTTAGGTGCCAATAGTGTCTAAACGTTTCTAGATGACCGTCCCCAAGCTATCCCTAAAGTGGGGAAAGAAATATACAATAGTGCAGATTGTTTTTGTTCACTTAATATAAAAGGAGTAGTACTCACCAGCCGACGCGTTTCGGTCTTAACCAAGACCTTTATCAAGACTGGTATGTGCTATATAATCTGATCTTATATACCGGAGCTTTGACCGGTGTCTTTAGTGAACCGGACGTGTTTGATTGTATTGCTTCCGGTATTTTGTTAAACATTTTTCTAAATATAACTTCATTAAAAATAATAGAAAATTCTTTAAAGAATTTAAATCTAGAATTGATTGTCCCAGTTCCTCTATAGGAACAAGAAAAGGGTTTTTACTCAAATCTATTCATTGTACCAAAGAAGGAGAATTCCTTCAGACCAATATTGAATCTAAAAAAAACACTAAACAAATTTGTAAGAATTCAAACTTTCAAGATTGAAACTATAAGGACTATTCTACCTTTTGTTCAGCAAGGTCATTATATGTCCACAATAGACTTACAGGATGCTTATCTTCACATCCCTATTCATTCAGACCATTTTCAATTTCTGAGATTCTCTTTTCTAGAAAGCATTTTCAGTTTGTTGCTCTTCCGCTTGGCCTAGCAACAGCACCAAGAATATTTTCAAAGGTTCTTGGTGCCCCTCTATCTGTAATCAGAGAGCAGGGTATTGCAGTATTTCCTTATTTGGATGATATCTTGGTTCTAGCTCAATCTTTTCATTTAGCAGAATCTTACATGACTCTATTGTTGTTTCTTCAAAATCATGGTTGGAGGATCAATTTTCAAAATAGTTTCTTGATTCCTCAGACAAAGGTCACTTATTTGGGATTCCAAATAAACTCCATGGCTCATTCTCTGACAGAAAAGAGAAGAGTGAAGTTGGTTTCAGCTTGTCTGAACTGTCAGTCTCTACCATACCCTTCAGTGGCTATGTGCATGGAGGTGTTAGAATAAATGTGATGATTCTAAAAGAACCAAAATAAATAAAAAGTTCATATAAGGATATGTGTATTCTTGGGGAGACTTCTGTAGCTTTTATGCTTTTATGCCTTTTTGTATCCTTGAAGATTCTCAAAGAAAGGGAGAAAGAAATAGCAACATAGTGTAACTCTGTGATGGTTATCAACAATGTATCAAGCTTGTAGCCAAATGCCTACTCATATGTACTTGAGCTTACGACCAAGCTCAGGGAAATGCGCACACCCACTTTATACTGGTGGGTAAACAGTACTCTCACGGCAATACAGTATAAAAGATTTATTTAAAATCAAATAAAAAGCGTCACAAATGCAATACAAAACCACTTATGCAGAGGTTAATAGAGCGATATATATTAATATTGCTCACAAAAGTCAACTCCTACTGTAGGATGTCAGCGGATTCAGGCAGCAGAAACTTAACCGCCGCACTGATCAACTTGACTCCAAAGGGAGTGGCTCCTCCTACAAGTGTGTCAGCAGGTGTACAGACGCCAAGGAGAGTAAAAGATTCCAACGATCGTTTCGCTTTGCAAGCTTTTTCAAGGAAATGAAGTGCGCATGTCCATGTGACCTTATATATCAGTCTCTTGTGGTTAAAACGGATATCCGGATTCTTCTGTTGCCATTTTGGAAAAGGGCATGAGTGTCCTCCACTGGGTTAAAAGACTTGTGTAGATTTGGTTGATATTTACAGTCATTAAGGAAAACACGAGTATATACTTATTAATCACAATTACATTTTGAGAGATAGAAAGATTTTTCCATTTTATACAAAACACACAGATAAGTCTTAATAGATTAAGTTTTCACTTGAGTAATATACCAAATATGGTATGACCATATTCTATATTTGCACTTATACTCAACTGATTCTACCATTCATTGCTATTTAGATTGTCTACTGATAATCTGTTATGTCTCAGTTTAGATTCAAAGATTATTCCTTTTTAAATAAAGGTTTGTTGCTCTTTTTTGTGCTAAGCAAGTAATTACAACTTAAAATTACCTGAATAGACAATGTGAGTCATTTATATGAAATCTTAAACTGAAGTGAAACGACTTGATTAAGTTGGAGTTAGAAACTCTTGTAAGAGTTAAGCAGTGAATTCGCTCTGTTATGAGTCTTAATACCAATCTTGAGTTAAAGTAGTATCCTTCTATCTTCACGCACACACACTCAATCACACTAAAATATGTACAAATATCAGTCATTCAATCTTGCACAGGAAGGCAGAAATAGTTAACTTGATAGAAGCTTTAAATGGCAAGTCTGATAATCCACTATAGCGGAGTTAACCAAAATAACCTCTGAATATAAAGCACAGACTGATCCGGTTAGGCAATTGGCAATACAGATAAAATACCAGTACAGATATGGCAGTCTTATTTCAAGTACATGCAGTGAGCAATAATGCAGCATACGATACCGGTAACCAGTTTGTGAGAGGAGAGATGAGATGTGACCGCTGTTTAGGAAACAGCGTGGCGTGTGTGCGGCTTAGTTCCGGGACGCGGAGGCAAGTAGATCCGGATGCGTATGAATCTGATCCGGATGATGGTAGGTGTCTGTAGGGGAAATAATCCAAGACTTCAGGAAATTAGAAGTGGAGCCAAAAGTACAATATGACCTGAAAGGAAAAAGTATGAGCAACAAGTAGAGGTTGTTTAACTTCAATCTTCAGGCAAGGACTGTTTGATAGAACTTGCCTAATAAAGGGAGGATCATGAGATGGGAGGGGATAGCCCTTAAAGGGATATCACATTTCCCCCCTGTCAAGGGATCACCCCAGGGGATCCCAAATGAGGCTTCCAAGGATACCTGAGATTAAATTTTTTAATCAGTCGGGGAGCATGAATATCCGAAAAAAGTTGCCAGGAATTATCCTCGGGACCATAACCCTTCCATTTCACAAAATATTCCAGTTTACCCCGACGTATTCTGGAATCAAGAATAGAATGAACCTCAAATTCTTCCTGGTCGTCAATTAGAATAGGAGGTGGTGCGAGTTGACCCGTTTTGATGGAATCAACGTTATATGGCTTGAGTAGTGATACATGGAACGTGGGATGTATTTTGTAAGACTCAGGTAGAACCAATCTAACAGCATTGGGGTTTAAAATCTTATCAATCTCAAAAGGTCCAAGAAATTGATTGGCCAATTTTTTACAAGGAACTTGTAACTTGAGGTTTTTGATAGATAGTAAAACTTTGTCTCCAATCTGATAATGTGGACTCTATGTTGATGTTGTCGATGTTGATCATAGTATCTTTTTTGATATGCCTTTGCGTTTGACAGATGAGATTTTAGTATATCTAATCTGTCCTGTAGATTGGATGTGAATTGTTGAGCACAAGGTGAACTAACTTCAGTCATAGAAAGTGCGATGGTATTCGGGTTATATCCGTAGGTGGCATAAAAGGGTGTCATTTTAATAGATGCTGATATTGAATTGTTGTATGTTAATTCTGCCATTGGAAGATAATCTTTCCAATCATCTTGTAAATGAGTGATGAAACATCTTAAGTATTGCTCCAAGGTTTGGTTTATCCTCTCAGTTAAACCATTGGTCTGTGGGTGAAATGCTGTGGAATATCTTGAATCAACCTTTAAAAGTTTGCATAAGGATTTCCAGAATGATGAGGTGAATTGTGATCCTCTGTCAGTGATAATAGTGGTAGGTAAACCATGTAATTTTACTATAGAATCTAGGAATGCTGTTGCTGTCGTTAAAGCTGATGGTAACCCCTTTAGTGGTATGAAATGAGCTAAATGTGTCAAATGATCTATCACTACAAGGATTGTTGTATTTTGTTGGGAACTCGGGAGGTCAACAATAAAATCCATAGATATGGTACTCCAAGGTTTATCTGGGATTGGCAGAGGTGTAAGTAATCCTATTGGTCTTTTATGTTCTACTTTATTTCTAGCGCATACGTCACAATGCGTTACGTATTCGTAGACTGTGTGGTTCATCTTAGGCCACCAGAAATGTCTTCTAGTTAATTCGGTTGTCTTTTTAATACCAGGATGTCCGAATAGAGTACCATCATGGGTTTGTTTAAGGATTGAATTCCTGAGGGATTCAGGAATGAATAATTTTGATTTGTGGTAATATAGACCTGTCTTTAGGTCTTCTTTACAAGAGGGTGGTTTATTGCAATCACTTTGTTGAACTTCTAAAATTTCTTTTTCTATTGCAGTTAGAACTCCAATGAATTTTTCTTTAGGTATAATAGAATCTTTAGTTATCTGACAGTTGTTTTTCGTGTACTCTTGATAAGGTATCAGCCTTAACAATTAAACTTCCTGGTTTGTATCTTATAAGGAAATTGAATCGGTCTAAGAATATAGACCATCTAGCTTGTCTTGAAGTGAGAGTTTTACTTGATTTCAAGTACTCAAGGTTCTTGTTTAACTTCAATCTTCAGGCAAGGACTGTTTGATAGAACTTGCCTAATAAAGGGAGGATCATGAGATGGGAGGGGATAGCCCTTAAAGGGATATCACATAATCGTACATCTTGCTCCTTACTTTCATTTTTGTCTCGTAAATGTTTATTTCTATTTTTTTTGCCCCAAGTTACATAAACAACTTTATGTTCCTTACCCTTGTGTTAATACTTGAATAACATAGCAAAATGTAAAAAATAATAAAGAATATGTCACACCCAGGTCAGGGTTATCATGTAACATTGTCATTATGATTTATTTAGAAACTACTATTGCAGAAAATGATGTAATTCAAAATCTTTATTTAAACCATTAGGTATAAAAGTATCCATAGTGTGAATCCATTTAATTTTTAGGCGTCCTAGTTGGTTTTGTATGTCACCCCCTCTCCAATCTTGTTCAATTTTTCTTATCCCTAGAAATTCTAGATCACTGACTTTCCTTTTATGTACCCTGTCAAAATGTGCTGACAGTATATGATTTGGGTAACCCTTCTCAATATTGTAAATGTGTTCGTTTAGTCTTGTTCTAAGGAGTCTAGAGGTGCGACCTATATAAATTAGATTGCACGAACAGCGTAATAGATAAATTACATTCTTGCTATTGCAAGTAATAAATTGGTTTATTTCATAAACTTTTTTATTGTCTGCTGAATAGAACTTATTGCATAATTTGGGTGTTTTTTTCGTTCTCTGACATGCATTACAAAATAAACATTTTCTAAACCCTACCTGTAGAGTGGGCAGCCAATTTTTGGCGGATATTACACTTTGTTTATTCTTCATGTTGTTTGCATGTGATAACTGTAGTTTTAAATTTGGTACCTTTTTAAACATAATATTTGGACCTTCCCCAAGAAATTCTGTTAGTCCCGAATCTCTAGTGAGGATGCCCCAATGTCTATGAATGATATTTCTTAGTTCGTGACTTTGTGTGCTGTGCTGAAAAAATAATCTGTTTGCTACATTAGTATTCTTTCTATTATAATCTTGTGTATTTTTATTCTTATATTTTAATAATTCAACTCTGTCTATATTTCTAACTTCTTCTATTTTTTCCTCCAAAAAACTAGTTGAATAATTATTTTCTAGGAATCGTTTTTTTTAATTTGAGATTGGGTTTGGTATTCATCTACTTCTTTACAGTTACGTCTTAACCTAACAAATTGTCCTTTGGGGACGTTCCTTAGCCAGTGGCGCTGGTGACAGCTATTGAGATTAATGTAATTATTCACATCTATACTTTTAAAGTGATTCCTTGACTTAAGTAAATTCTCCTTAACATAAATTTCCAAATCCAGAAATTCTATTTTTTCTTTACTGTACTTCCATGTTAGAGATACTTGAAACTCATTATTTTTTAAATGTTCCATAAATTCCACCAACTGACCTTCACTCCCTGACCATATTAGAAACAGGTCATCTATATAGCGGCGATAGGACACCAGATATTGCGCCCAGGGGGAGTTGTAGATGTAATTATTTTCCCAATTATCCATATACAAATTGGCATAGCTGGGCGCACTAGTGACGTCACATCACTGTACACTATCATAAATAAAGATCTTGGGATTGCATCAGTTAAAAAGATTTTGGAGGAAGATAAAACCTTGAATAGTAAACAACTGGAATTTATCCTGGAAGGCATTAGGATTATACTGGAAACTAACTATTTTTACTTTAATAAAACATACTATCTGCAAACTAGCGGTACGGCGATGGGCACCAGATTTGCGCCCAGCTATGCCAATTTGTATATGTCTAATTGGGAAAATAATTACATCTACAACTCCCCCTGGGCGCAATATCTGGTGTCCTATCGCCGCTATATAGATGACCTGTTTCTAATATGGTCAGGCAGTGAAGGTCAGTTGGTGGAATTTATGGAACATTTAAAAAATAATGAGTTTCAAGTATCTCTAACATGGAAGTACAATAAAGAAAAAATAGAATTTCTGGATTTGGAAATTTATGTTAAGGAGAATTTACTTAAGTCAAAGAATCACTTTAAAAGTATAGATGTGAATAATTACATTAATCTCAATAGCTGTCACCAGCGCCACTGGCTAAGGAACGTCCCCAAAGGACAATTTGTTAGGTTAAGACGTAACTGTAAGGAAGTAGATGAATACCAAACCCAATCTCAAATTTTAAAAAAACGATTCCTAGAAAATAATTATTCAAACAGTTTTTTGGAGGAAAAAATAGAAGAAGTTAGAAATATAGACAGAGTTGAATTATTAAAATATAAGAATAAAAATACACAAGATTATAATAGAAAGAATACTAATGTAGCAAACAGATTAATTTTTCAGCACAGCACACAAAGTCACGAACTAAGAAATATCATTCATAGACATTGGGGCATCCTCACTAGAGATTCGGGACTAACGGAATTTCTTGGGGAAGGTCCAAATATTATGTTTAAAAAGGTACCAAATTTAAAACTACAGTTATCACATGCAAACAACATGAAGAACAAACAAAGTGTAATATCCGCCAAAAATTGGCTGCCCACTCTACAGGTAGGGTTTAGAAAATGTTTATTTTGTAATGCATGTCAGAGAACGAAAAAAACACCCAAATTATGCAATAAGTTCTATTCAGCAGACAATAAAAAAGTTTATGAAATAAACCAATTTATTACTTGCAATAGCAAGAATGTAATTTATCTATTACGCTGTTCGTGCAATCGAATTTATATAGGTCGCACCTCTAGACTCTTTAGAACAAGACTAAACGAACACATTTACAATATTGAGAAGGGTTACCCAAATCATATACTGTCAGCACATTTTGACAGGGTACATAAAAGGAAAGTCAGTGATCTAGAATTTCTAGGGATAAGAAAAATTGGTCATACCGTATTTGGTATATTACTCAAGTGAAAACTTAATCTATTAAGACTTATCTGTGTGTTTTGTATAAAATGGAAAAATCTTTCTATCTCTCAAAATGTAATTGTGATTAATAAGTATATACTCGTGTTTTCCTTAATGACTGTAAATATAAACCAAATCTACACAAGTCTTTTAACCCAGTGGAGGACACTCATGCCCTTTTCCAAAATGGCAACAGAAGAATCCGGATATCCGTTTTAAACACAAGAGACTGATATATAAGGTCACATGGACATGCGCATTTCATTTCCTTGAAAAAGCTTGCAAAGCGAAACGATCGTTGGAATCTTTTACTCTCCTTGGCGTCTGTACACCTGCTGACACACTTGTAGGAGGAGCCACTCCCTTTGGAGTCAAGTTGATCAGTGCGGCGGTTAAGTTTCTGCTGCCTGAATCCGCTGACATCCTGCAGTAGGAGTTGACTTTTGTGAGCAATATTAATATATATCTCTCTATTAACCTCTGCATAAGTGGTTTTGTATTGCATTTGTGATGCTTTTTATTTGATTTTAAATAAATCTTTTATACTGTATTGCCGTGAGAGTACTGTTTACCCACCAGTATAAAGTGGGTGTGCGCATTTCCCTGAGCTTGGTCGTAAGCTCAAGTACATGTGAGTAGGCATTTGGCTACAAGCTTGATACATTGTTGATAACCATCACAGAGTTACACTATGTTGCTATTTCTTTCTCCCTTTCTTTGAGAATCTTCAAGGATACAAAAAGGCATAAAGGCATAAAAGCTACAGAAGTCTCCCCAAGAATACACATATCCTTATATGAACTTTTTATTTATTTTGGTTCTTTTAGAATCATCACATTTATTCTCACATTTATTTTTTGTTTGTGATGTTTGGTATATTTTTTGTATAAATGGAGGTGTTAGGCCTAATGATTGCAGCATCGGACGCGATCCCCTTTGCTCGTTTTCATATGAGGCCTCTTCAACTTTGCATGCTGCACCAATGGTGCAAGTATTATACTCAAATATCACAACTAATATTCTTAGATCCCAACACTCGTTTTTCTCTGACATGGTGGCTAGACCACCAATTTCTTCAGGGGGCCTCCTTTGTTCGCCCTACCTGGTCTGTGATTACAACAGATGCAAGTCTTATGGGTTGGGGAGCAGTATGGAGGTCCCTGGCTGCACAGGGAGTTTGGAATATTCAGGAAACAAAGATTCCAATCAATTTCTTAGAACTACGTGCTCTTTTCAAAGCTCTTCAAGCTTCGCCTCTTCTGAAGAATGAACCTTTCCTTCATTTTCAAACAGACAATATCACAACAGTGGCATATGTCAATCTTCAAACGGGAACTCAATGTTACCTAGCCATGAAAGAAGTATCTGCCTCCCAGTGGAACACTGGGAGGCAGATTATCTCAATCGTCAGTCATTACACCCGGGGAAATGATCTCTCCATAAGGATGTATTCTTACAAACTGTTCAGATCTGGGGTCTTCCACAAATAGATCTCATGGCCTCTCGTCTGAACAAGAAACTTCCCAGATACCTTGCAAGGTCAACGGATCCTCAGGCAGTAATGACGGATGCTCTAGCAGCCCCTTGGTCATTTCAATATGCTTATATATTTCCTCCTCTAGTTCTACTACCGAGAGTGATTTCAAAAATCAAGATGGAACAATCATCTTTACTTCTGATAGCTCCTGCATGGCCTTTCAGGATCTGGTATGCAGATCTAGTTTGGATGTCCAGCTACCTTCTGTCTCAGGGTCCCTTCTTTTATCCAGACATAAAATCTCTGAACTTAATGGCGTGGAGAATGAACACCTAGTTCTCAGTCACAGAGGTTTTTCAGACTCTGTAATTAATACTATGATGCAAGCAAGAAAACCTGTTTCCAGGAAAACTCATTATAAGGTTTGGAAAACGGATATTTCCTGGTGTTCCACTCATAATTTTTCTTGGCATACAATTAGAATTCCTAGAATTATTCAGTTTTGTCAAGATGGTTTAGATAAAGACTTATCTGCCAGTACCTTGAAAGCACAGATTTCTGCTCTTTCTGTTATGTTTCACCTGAAGATTGCTCATCTCCCAGATATTCATTGTTTTGTTCAATCCTTGTCTAGAATAAAACCTGTAATTAAATCTATTTTTCCTCCATGGAGTCTCAATCTAGTATTATAGACTTAATAGGCTTCTCCTTTTGAGCCTCTGTATTCTTTAGACATAAAACTGATTTCTTGGAAAGTTCTGTTTCTTTTAGCTATCTCTTCTGCTAGAAGAGTTTCAGAATGATCCGCCCTTTCTTGTGAAACACCTTACTTGATTTTTCATCAAGATAATGCAGTTTTGCAGACTACTTTAGAAATTTTTGCCAAAAGTTGTTAGTTATAACAATATTAACAGGGAAATTGTGGTTCCCTCTTTATGTCCTAATCCTAAAAATGATGCAGAACGATCTTTACATTCTTTAGATGTTGTTAGAGCTTTCTATCTCTTCTGCTAGAAGAGTTTCAGAATTATCCGCCCTTTCTTGTGAAACACCTTACTTGATTTTTCATCAAGATAATGCAGTTTTGCAGACTACTTTAGAATTTTTTGCCAAAAGTTGTTAGTTATAACAATATTAACAGGGAAATTGTTGTTCCCTCTTTATGTCCAAATCCTAAAAATGATGCAGAAAGATCTTTACATTCTTTAGATGTTGTTAGAGCTTTGAAATATTATGTTGCTGCCACTAGAGATTTCAGAAAGACTTCTAGTTTGTTTCATTTTTACTGGTTCACAGAAGGGTCAGAAAGCTTCAGCTATTTCTTTAGCCTCTTGGTTAAAACCTCTGATTCACAAAGCTTATTTGGAATCGGGTCAGTCTCCGCCTCAGAGAATTACTGCTCATTCTACAAGATCAGTTGCCACATCTTGGGCTTTCAAGAATGAGGCTTCAGTTGATCAAATCTGCAAAGCAGCCACTTGGTCCTCTTTGCATACTTTTACCAAATTTTACCATTTTGAGGTTTTTGCTTCTTCAGAAGAAGCTTTTACTCGTTGATTCTGTTGCCGATAAAGATTTTTTTCTTCAGTTTTTTTAGTTATTAAAAGACTTTATTTTGGATATTATTTTCAGTGAAAAAAAATGTTTATTTTATCCTTCCCTTTTTATTTTCTTACTCTGGGTCTTCCACATCTTGGATACCAGTACAATTAATTTTTAACATAGCATGATACTATAAAGATTCAAAAAATAATATTCCGTAGAATGACAAGTGCCAAAATTCATATAAAGATATACATGACTTGTCCTATTTAGGATATGCACTCAGGCTACTCACTAGCGTTATCCTCAATCATATGAGGTATATTGTATTGTGGGGTCATCGTTAAGTTTTATATAATAAGAGGTATCATAAAGAATTTTACGAGCCTCTATAAGATAATCCTCCAAGTTCTGGAGGACAATAGCTCCCCCCTTATCCGCCTGCCTTAGGACGATCGTTTTGTCATTTTTAAGGCTTTCTATAGCCCGTCGTTCATTTGCATATAGATTATGTTTAATATTGTTGTTATATTTGCCATTATTTTTGTTCTTATTTTTATTTTTTCTGCTCGGAATTTGTTCAAGTTCTTCAGTCACCAACTGTCTGAAAATTTCTATGTGTGCATTATTTTGCAAATGTGGTGTATAATTAGACTTATTTCTAAAATTGGTTCTCATAAACCCCTCATATAGTTGGTCAACCAATGAGTCTGGTTCATATATTGGAAGTTGTACTTCCCTTAATCTTGAGTCCATGGAGTCAGTAAGTATTGGATTACTATTCTCATTTTTCAATTTTTTCTCAGCAAAGAATTTTTGTAAAGATAATTTCTGCATGAACCGGTTGATATCTACAAATAATGAAAAAATATTGTGTTCATTCGTGGGGCTAAATGATAGGCCTCTACCTAAAATTCTTATTTCATCATCAGTAAGTTGATGTGACGATAGATTGTGTATACCTTTACCTAGTGCCTGTAATTTTGTCTCTTTGAGGGCTGTTCCTCGTCCCCTATGTCCCCGTGGCCGTGAGGCCTTTTTCCTTTTTGGGGGGTTGTGAGGGAAACTACAGGCTCCAGGTAACCCGATATACTCTTCTGTTTCCATGATGGCATTCGTGGGCCCTGTTCTAAAAAATGGTTAGGTGAATCAACATTGGATGGCCTAGTATTGGTGTTTGTACTAGCTCCCTGATCTAGGTGGCAACCCCCATTTCTATTTTCATTGTGGGGAGTCCTATAGTTTCGTTCTTGATTATCTATTATATTTTGTCGATTTCCCATACCATTGGAGGGTCTATTAGATTCCTCACGACTCGACCCATGCATCCCATCTCGTGATGGATGTTTGGGTTCATATGTCCTATCGTATTGTGGGTGATTATTGGAATTCCCTCCCTTAAATCTTGGCTCTCTATAGAAATTGTTTCTAGATGTACTGACCATAGTTTGATCCTGATCTCTATTTCTATATGGGGTGAATCTATCATCATTGGGATTTCTCGGCATATGGTGATCCCTAGATCTTTCAAAATTGCCACTCCATGTTGAATATCTAGGTGAATAGTTGTTAAATTGTGCTGATCTATCATTTAATATTGTGTTTCTCTTTGATATTGGTAGTGGCCATTTGAATAGCTGGAATTCGAATTTTTAGAATCCTTATAGTGCCAATTATTACTTTTATTATGATTTTGATTTTGATTCTTAGTCTTATTCCTATTTCTATGGTGTGAAACCACGGTCCAATCATTAGATGGATTCGTGACAGTAGTCTGCTCATTAGATGACAAGTCTTGGGGTGCTGATATCATGGGCTGGTTCTTCTTTTTATTGTAACTATAGACCTCCCCTTTAGAGTAATCTTCATCATCTTCCTATTTTTGACACCAATTAGATCTTTTTGATATGTATCTGTTTTTTGTAAAACCATATCATTCAGTTCTTCATATAATTTTAGATTTTTTAATTTATCCAAACTTACTTGTATGTTATCAATTTCTTTAGTGGTCTGTTCTACCAAAGTTTTTCTATGGGAAATTAAGATTCTCATTAGAGAGTGTGAGCACTCACTAAGGGCCTCCTCCCACTTATTTAAAATTGCCGGATTATCTTTAAAGGAGCAGCTTTTAAACAATCTTAGACCTTGTGGTACCTGTTTTTTATCCAGGTATTTTTGCAACATTTCAGAGTCTAACCAATGCCTACATTCAGTATTAGTAGCTTCTTCAAGCCTGGCGAATAAGGCATGTATGGAAAGATCATCTATTGCATTTTCAGTGTTTGTTGTTCCTGAAATGGTTAACTAGCCAGATAGAGACATGAACTTCCTGTTTGAACCGCCCATTAAGACAGGTGTTGCAAGGTATAAAAGGTGTGATAATGTCTTTCATTTTACAGCCTGATGAAACGGCCATCCAGCCGAGAAACGCTTTGCTGTTACAACTTTTAAACAATAAATTATCCCTTTATTGAGATACCTTGCTGCCTGTGCAATCATTTCCTCCATATCATTGATTGCCATTTTGCTACTTTGTTACATTGGATCCACAGTGTCTCCCATTCCTGAGAACTGTTACTATTAGCAGACGGGCTAGCCAAGCCTACAGGACTACTTGCCTGTGATTGGATATCTGGAGATCACGTGTACCGGCTCCTGGGCATGTCTGTCGGGCGACTCTGAACAGTCCCGATCTGCGATTCTAGGCATAGCACGTATGCCGCTCTGCTTGTGAGTATATCCAGCGCAGGGGGGATCCGTTGGGAACCACCCACTCACTGTCATAGCGATACTGTTTTATGGTGGAGCCTCTTTCTTCTTCTCTTCCTGTATTATCTGAACTGAAATGTATATT
Organism: Bombina bombina; assembly: GCF_027579735.1. NCBI lineage: Eukaryota > Metazoa > Chordata > Amphibia > Anura > Bombinatoridae > Bombina > Bombina bombina. The sequence goes on from NC_069501.1 coordinate 222,790,344, forward strand.
GTATTTCTCTATTTCATGGAGCATCACCAGACCAGGGTGAAGAGGCCCTTCATGAGGAGGAACCTTGGCCTGAAGTGGATTTTCCCATCCATGGAGGGTCCTTTTTGCAACTCCTGGAGGAAGATGGGGATCCAGTTTATGGTATGCAGGATCAGCCACCCATCCCCCATCTTGTTTGTAATGTGTCCCCTCTGAGTCCGGGAGAGAATTATACCCTGCTTACCCAGGGAGAAGTTTGTGCACAGGCCCTTTCCCCTCAGCTCCTGGACCTCTCCCAGCCTGTGAGTCCTCACAGAATTTCCTACCACCTCTACCACAATCCACATTTATCTGTGCTCTACAACCCACACCACCCCCACAGGCACAACCATCTCCACAGTCTGTAACACTTCCACAGGCTGCATTACAAGGAGAAGGAGCAGATTGAGAATGAATGAGGTTCTTTATATCTGCTGTTACTTTATATAATCAAGAAGGTCTCCAGGTGCAAAGGTAGAGGTGAGAAAGATGTAAGAACTGGGCCAGGAAGTCAGCAGATAAAACAGCTTGTTGGAGCAATTGGTGGTGTGACTGCAACAATAGAGGGGCTCCAGTACCACAGAGCACACAGGTTGCAACTCCCCTGATGTCCCCCCTCCTAAGCTGGTTGCTCTGGCGTTGCCCTCCTACACCTTCTGCCTTTTTTTGCCTCTAGAGCCAGCCTCAACATTCTCCTCCTGCATTCTGAGGTAATTTTTGTTTTTCTTCATCACTCATGCACAAATGATATATCTTGATTCATTATGTGAATCTATGCTAACATATTTGAGATTCACAACAAATATAGAGAAGAATCATGTAATTTAATAAGGTATTGATGGTATTATCTTTGATATATGCTTTACGGTAACTTAATCCAATGCATAGCATATAGTACCAGTACATTTGCATCTCTCTCACCATCTGCCTCTGCACCTGGAGACTTTCTTGGGCGTACAATGTAAAAGTATAAATAAAGGCCCTCATCCGTTCTCCGTCTGCTTCTTCCCCTTGAGTTGCAGACATTTATAAGTCATAAGGAGAGGTTAGCCAAACTGGATCTGTTTTCTCTAAAAAAAAAGGCATTGAGAGGTGAAATGATTACTTTATATAAATATATTCAAAGCCCATATACAGAGATGGCAGAAGCTCTGTTTATTCCAAGAAAATTGTTTGTGACAAGAGGTCACAATTTAAGGCTGGAGGGAAGCAGATTTAATCTCCTGCAGCTTAGAGGTTTTTTCACTATAAGAGCAATCAAATTGTGGAACTCATTAACTGAGGAGGTAGTAAATGCCAATACCTTAGATACATTTAAAAATGGTTTAGGTACATTACTGGCTAGAAACAGAATTCAGGGATATGATTGTGTGTGTTAAATGGGTCACCTTTTTTAATCTGATTCATTTAAGGTCAACTGCAGCTTTTTTGAGATTTGTGTAAGTTGATCTTAATGGACTTCTGTCTTTTTTCAACCTCATTGACTATGTTACTATGTATGACATTTACAAAAGCCTTAGATATTGCATAACTATTCCGTCATATCAATTATTTTCTATAAGTAATGGCACAAGAAAATGTATTGTTGTACTCTCAGATTTTTTTTTATGTGTAACACTATAAAATCCATGCAAATAGCCATCATGGACTGTGTCTTTAATTGCTCAAATATCAGCATCCTTGTATGGGTTATGAACTAGATATGTGCAATTCGGTTCAGTTCGATTGGGAAATTCTGAAAATTCTGAAAATTCAGCGATTCGGATCGAACCGAATTTCCAAATTAAATTACTGCCGAATTTCGCGAATAAATCCGAATTACTTCGGATTTATTCGGTAAATTTGGATGGCCATGGATTACACTAGTATTGTACAGTATATTAGGTTATATCTCTCTGCTATGGGTTACACCTAATATACAGTACATAATACTAGTCTAATCCCACCTAACACTTACCGAAATTCCGAATTTCCGAACCGAATCCAGCCGAATTTCTTCGAATCCGAATGAATCCGAAACGAATCCGAAACAAATCGATTCAAAATTTTACGAATTCGAATCAATCCGAACCGAACTTCGAAAAATTCCGAATCGATCCGAACCAAATTTTTTCGCCATGCACATGTCTATTATGAACTGTGTTATACCAAATTTGGGATTCAATCATGGACTATATTTTTTTTTGCTCAAAAAACAACCTCCTTGTATGGAGCATGGACTGTTTAATGGCATATGTGTGCTACCATCATGGACTGTGTCTTTAATTGCTCAAAAAACCCTCCTTGTATGGATTATGGTCTGTTTAATGGCATACTTGTGCTGCTACAATCATAGACTGTGTTTTTAATTGCTAAAAAAACAATCTCCTTGTATGGAGTATGGACTGTGTTATGCCATACTGTAGTATAAACACTTGCTCCTATGGAGTGTTTTTGTTTAAACTCAAGCTATGGGGGATAGGTGGCTGATCCTGCAGAGAAAATTGACACATGTTCTGTCAATGCAACTTTAGTCTGATGTTTATTAAAATATTTATAATTTGTACAATTTGATATAAAGTTGTGCTGGTAAAATGTTTATGAATGGTGATGATTTTACAAAATTAATATATGGCCAAATCAAAGGTAATATTAAATACTGGTGGTTACATGATTGCTCAAAAGAGGTGCTGGATACCCTCTTAATCTTGCCTACATTCACTATGTAATATATGTACTGCTATAATTACATATGTGTTGTGGTGTGCATTTATTTTTCTTTATTTATTTTTGTTCATGAGTGACAGTTTTTTTTTTTTATGTTTTAAAGAAAACTCTTGCCCTCTCGGACTTGCGCTCATTATTATTATTAAAGATACATTCGGCTAGATTTAGAGTTTTGTCGGTAAAGACCCGCGTAGCTAACGCTGCTTTTTTTCCTAACGCACCCTTAAGACAACGCTGGTATTTAGAGTTGTCTGAGGGGCTGCGTTAGGCTCAGAAAAGGGTGCGTTGAGCCTAACTTAGCTCCACTTCAACCCTCAATACCAGCGTTGCTTACGGTAGCGGTAAGCAGCTAAAACGTGCTCGTGCACGATATCCCCATAGGAAACAATGGGGCAGTTTGGGCTGAAAAAAAACCTAACACCTGCAAAAAAAGCAGCGTTCAGCTCCTAACGCAGCCCCATTGTTTCCTGTGGGGAAACACTTTCTAAGTCTGCACCTAACACCCTAACATGAACCCCGAGTCTAAACACCCCTAACCTTACACTTATTAACCCCTAATCTGCCGCCCCCGCTATCACTGACACCTGCATTTTATTATTAACCCCTAATCTGCCGCTCCGTACACCGCCGCAACCTACATTATCCTTATGAAACCCTAATCTGCTGCCCCTAACACCGCCGACCCCTATATTATATTTATTAACCCCTAATCTGCCACCCCAATGTCGCCGCTACCTTACCTACACTTATTAACCCGTAATCTGCCGACCTCGCCGCCACTATAATAAATGTATTAACCCCTAAACCGCCGCACTCCCGCCTCGCAAACACTATAATAAATAGAATTAACCCCTAATCTGCCCTCCCTAACATCGCCGCCACCTACCTACAATTATTAACCCCTAATCTCCCGCCCGTACCATCACCGCTACTATAATAAAGTTATTAACCCCTAAACCTAACTCTAACCCTAACCCTAACACCCCCTAACAAAAATATAATTTAAATTAAACAAAATAATATTCCTAAAATTAAAAAAATGAATCCTATTTAAAACTAAATACTTACCTATCAAATAAACCCTAATATAGCTACAATATAAATAATAATTACATTGTAGCTATTTTAGGATTTATATTTATTTTACAGGCAACTTTGTATTTATTTTAACTAGGTACAATAGCTATTAAATAGTTAATAACTATTTAATAGCTATTGTACCTAGTTAAAATAAATACAAAATTGCCTGTAAAATAAATCCTAACCTAAGTTACAAATACACCTAACACTACACTATCATTAAATTAATTAAATAAATTAACTACAATTACCTAAAATAAAATACAATAAAATAAACTATTCTATAATACAAAATAAACAAACACGAAATTACAAAAAATAAAAAAGAATTACAAGCAGTTTAAACTAATTACACCTAATCTAAGCCCCCTAATAAAATAAAAAAGCCCCTCCAAAATAAAAAATTCCCTACCCTATTCTAAAATACAAAAGTAATCAGCTCTTTTACCAGCCCTTAAAAGGGCTTTTTGCGGGGCCTTGCCCCAAAGTAATCAGCTCTTTTACCTGAAAATAAAATACAATACCCCCCAACATTACAACCCACCACCCACATACCCCTACTCTAACCCACCCAAACCCCCCTTAAAAAAACCTATCGCTAACCCCCTGAAGATCATCCTACCTTGAGTCGTCTTCACTCAGCCGAGCCGAATTCTTCATCCAAGGTGCGCAGAGGAGGTCCTTGATCCGATAGAAGTCTTCATCCAAGCGGGGCAAGAAGAGGTCCTCCATCCGGTAGAAGTGTTCATCCAGGCGGCGTCTTCAATCTTCATCCATCCGGAGCGGAGCAGAGCCATCTTCAAAGGAGCTGACGTGGAGCTATCCTCTTCTACCAACGGACTAACGACGAATGAAGGTTCCTTTAAGGGACGTCATCCAAGATGGGGTGCCTTCAATTCCGATTGGCTGATAGAATTCTATCAGCCAATCGGAATTAAGGTAGAAAAAATCTGATTGGCTGATGCAATCAGCCAATCAGATTGAAGTTCAATCCAATTGGCTGATCCAATCAGCCAATCGTATTGAACTCGCATTCTATTGGCCGATCGGAACAGCCAATAGAATGTGAGTTCAATACGATTGGCTGATTGGATCAGCCAATCAGATTGAACTTCAATCTGATTGGCTGATTGCATCAGCCAATCAGATTTTTTGTACCTTAATTCCGATTGGCTGATATCAGCCAATCGGAAATGAAGGGACGCCATCTTGGATGACGTCCCTTAAAGGAACCTTCATTCGTCGTTAGTCCATCGGTAGAAGAGGATGGCTCTGTGTAGGCTCCTTTGAAGATGGCTCCGCTCCGCTCCAGATGGATGAAGATTGAAGACGCCGTCTGGATGAACACTTCTACCAGATGGAGGACCTCTTCTTGCCCCGCTTGGATGAAGACTTCTACCAGATCAAGGACCTCCTCTGCGCACCTTGGATGAAGAATTCGGCTTGGCTGAGTGAAGACAACTCAAGGTAGGATGATCTTCAGGGGGTTAGCGATAGTTTTTTTTAAGGGGGGTTTGGGTGGGTTAGAGTAGGGGTATGTGGGTGGTGGGTTGTAATGTTGGGGGGTATTGTATTTTATTTTCAGGTAAAAGAGCTGATTACTTTGGGACAAGGCCCCGCAAAAAGCCCTTTTAAGGGCTGGTAAAAGAGCTGATTACTTTTGTATTTTAGAATAGGGTAGGGAATTTTTTATTTTGGGGGGCTTTTTATTTTATTAGGGTGCTTAGATTAGGTGTAATTAGTTTAAACTGCTTGTAATTCTTTTTTATTTTTTTTATTTAGTGTTTGTTTATTTTGTATTATAGAATAGTTTATTTTATTGTATTTTATTTTAGGTAATTGTAGTTAATTTATTTAAAGGGACAGTCAAGTCCAAAATAAACTTTCATGATTCAGATAGAGCATGCAATTTTAAACAACTTCCCAATTTACTTTTATCACCAATTTTGCTTTGTTCTCTTGGTATTCTTAGTTGAATGCTAAACCTAGGAGGTTCATATGCTAATTTCTTAGACCTTGAAGACTGCCTCTAATCTGAATACATTTTGACCACTAGAGGGCATTAGTTCACATGTTTCATATAGATAACATTGAGCTCATGCATGTAAAGTGACCTAGGAGTGAGCACTGATTGGCTAAACTGCATGTCTGTCAAAAGAACTGAAATAAAGGGGCAGTCAGCAGAGGCTTAGATACAAGATAATTACAGAGGTAAAACGTGTATTATTATAACTGTGTTGGATATGCAATACTGGGGAATGGGTAATAAAGGGATTATCTTTCTTTTTAAACAACAAAAATTCTGGTGTTGACTGTCCCTTTAATTAATTTAATGATAGTGTAGTGTTAGGTGTATTTGTAACTTAGGTTACGATTTATTTTACAGGTAATTTTGTATTTATTTTAACTAGGTAGCTATTAAATAATTATTAACTATTTAATAGCTATTGTACCTAGTTAAAATAAATACAAAGTTGCCTGTAAAATAAATATAAATCCTAAAATAGCTACAATGTAATTATTATTTATATTGTAGCTATATTAGGGTTTATTTGATAGGTAAGTATTTAGTTTTAAATAGGAATAATTTTTTTAATTTTAGGAATATTATTTTGTTTCATTTAAATTATATTTATGTTAGGGGGGTGTTAGGGTTAGGTTTAGAGTTAGGTTTAGGGGTTAATAACTTTATTATAGTAGCGGCAACGATGCAGGCGGGAGATTAGGGGTTAATAATTGTAGGTAGGTGGCGGCGATGTTAGGGAGGGCAGATTAGGGGTTAATACTATTTATTATAGTGTTTGCGAGGCGGGAGTGCGGCGGTTTAGGGGTTAATACATTTATTATAGTGGCGGCGAGGTCCGGTCGGCAGATTAGGGGTTAATAGGTCTAGTTAGGTAGCGGCGACATTGGGGGGCAGCAGATTAGGGGTTTATAGGTATAATGTAGGTGGCGGCGGTGTCCGGTCGGGAGATTAGGGGTTAAAAAAAATTATTAGAGTGGCTGCAATGTGGGGGGGCCTCGGTTTAGGGGTACATAGGTAGTTTATGGGTGTTAGTGTACTTTAGAGCACAGTAGTTAAGAGCTTTATATTCCAGCGTTAACCCATAAAGCTCTTAACTACTGACTTTTTTTGGCGGTAGGAGTCTTGTCAGTAGAGGGTCTACTGCTCACATCTCCCAAGACTCTAAATACCGGCGTTAGGCAGATCCCATTGAAAAGATAGGATACACAATTGGCGTAAGGGGATCTGCGGTAGCCTGGAATCGCGGTAGGGAAGTGAGCGTTAGACCCTTTCCTGCCTGACTCTAAATACCAGCGGGCGGCCAAAAGCAGCGTTAGGACCCCTTAACACTGCTTTTGACGGCTAACGCAGAACTCTAAATCTAGGTGATTGTACTTTAGAGTTCTGTGTGTTCCATGCATTATGGATTTGTAATAAAATATATTATGGTCATGTAAGAATAGTATGCTATTGAACTAAGTTAAACTTAGCTCTTATTTGATAATGTTTCTCAGGTGAGGCAATAATAATTAATGTAAAACAACCAATTATTCACTATAATGTCTCTTTAATAATATTCATATATCAGGCATTCTTTAAAAAACCCCATCTGAATACAAACATTTGACATGAATTTGGTGTTGTCTTCTTTATTTAAATGCGGTCTGAAAAAGATTTGACATTAAACGTATGTTCTCATCATATTTAAATGTCTTAATTAAAAAAGTTGATAGTATTTTGGTGTTGTGATATTCTTCCTCTACATGGCTTATTAAAATATTTGACATGATTCCTGTGTTTTTTATTACATATGTTTTATTTAATTTTCTTTACATATGTTACACATATATTTTTTTTTTTTTTTTATATATTTATTTTTTTATTAAGTTATATGCATAAATTATAACAAAGGCATTATTCCAACAATAAAGATCAGCATGGTGCAGTTGTACAGTACTTAGGCTAGAGAGGCATAAGGTAAACCTCCTAGGCATCCATATTCAAGTAGCCAGTCCATGTGAGTTTGAGTCTATTCATCCGGGCTAAAGTCTTTGGCAAACCGAAGAAATATAACTCCATTAGTTCGCTTATTTTTTGTTTGCTTACGATCTTGAATACAGGACTGTTACATAAGAGTATTACAAAAAACTTAGTGCATATGATGAAACCTCAAATTAACAAAACCACTACGCATCAATACTAAACTTCATTGGTAGCAAATGGAAAGAAAAAGAACAGAAAAAAGAAAGAACAAAAAAAACAAGAAAACAAAACAAAAATAAAAACAATAACATGGTAGGTTACAATATTAAAGATGGAGTTGCATGTGCTCGGGTATCAGAGATAATGCTACATTACATCTAGGTTAGCGCTTGTTGGGAAGTAATGTGATCCTTCTATGAGAGGCTATTAAATAGCATATGTGACTATGATCTTTTATGTCGGTCCTACTTGGGCTTATATTTATATGACTCCCATAGGAGTAGCATGTCTTCAAAAAAGGTCAAACCTCCTATTTGGAGATAATGGAATCTTTCTAATATCATATCTGAGTTAACTAATTTCACCCATTCACTAACGGTAGGTATTTTGGTTGTTTTCCAGCATCTGGGTATCATTTGTTTTGCCGTATTTAGCATAATATGAAACAGTTGTTTGCGTATTTTGCATGTTATGGGGGGATCATTATGGAGAAGTGCTAACTCTATGCTCGGGTTAATTTGCGTGTGTAGAACTGCGTTAATTTCTTGGAAAATTGCTGACCAAAAATTTCTAATAGGTTCACAATCCCACCATATATGTGTCATATGTCCTGGTAGGTCGCAACCCCTCCAGCAGTGGCCTGAGCTCCCCTTAAAAATGCGCTTTATTTTGGCTGGGGTCATGTACCATCGCATACAGACTTTAATGTTTGTTTCTTTTGCTCTTGCCGAATGGGCTGAATGTGATAAATTCTCAAATCTTAACTGCCAGTCTTTAGTGAGTGTATTCGTTTCAAGCTCTCTATCCCACCCTGCAGTGTATGAAGGCAGGTTCGGGAATCTATTTTCTAAAACCAGTTTGTATAGTGTAGAAATCGATCTGGGACCTTTCAAGTCACTCAAGCATGCTTGCTCAAATTTTGTCAGAGGTCTCATAAAATCCGCTTTACTTTTGTGTGTGAGTAGAAAATGTCTCGCCTGATGGTAATTGAACCAGGAGGCAAAAAAGGGAATTGATAGTGAGTCTATTTGTTGCTTGGATTTTACCTTGTTGTTTTCTAGTAAGGTGTGTATCTGTATTGGGGGGATTTGGGTGGCACCTGTGTTCCTCTCTTGAGTCAGCCCCGGGGGAAACTCTGGATTAAGTATCAAGCTTGTAAGTGGGGAATATTTTGAAGAGATTTTTGGATATGTTTTGAGGACATGTAGCCAGTCTCTCCAGGTCTCATTAGACGTGGAAGACTGGGATATAGAGGGGATTCCTAGTGCCTGGATATTCCAGCATTTGTTTCCTAAGTGGGATGTGTCTGCCATGTTTGTTTCTATTTGTACCCAACCCTTAGATCTATCTCCCTCATGATTGCACCACTCCAGGACACGCTGAAGAGAGATCGCAAGTTTATATGAGTTAAGGTGGGGAACTCCCAGGCCTCCTTGCTCAGGAACTTTATAAATCGTGCTTTTATTAATACGTGGTGGCCTGCGTCTCCATATATAGTCATTCAGAATTTTTTGCAAGATATCTACTTCCCTGGAAATGTGCTGGACCGGTACGTTCTGTAAGATATATAATGCTTTAGGTAGTAGTACCATCTTAGCTGCTTGGATTCTACCCAACCACGTAATATTTTTTAGAAGCCAGGAGGAGGTCAGGGACTGAAACTCATTAATTAGTTCCCCATAGTTGTATTTGCGTGTTGATTGACTGTTTGGAGTCAAAAAGACTCCCAGATATTTAAGACGGTTGGTTTGTACTTTTAACGGGCAGAGCGCTCTGATGTCCTCTAGCGTCTGTTGGGGGATCCCTAACGGTAAGAATTCCGACTTTGTCATGTTAACTAGAAAATTAGATACCCTGCCGAAAGAGGAGAGCTCAGTCATTGCATGTGTGATAGATCTAAGTGGGTCGGTTATTGTCAGAAGGAGGTCGTCCGCGTAGATTGCCATTTTATGCTGTCTAGTCCCTGCTGTAATTCCTGTAATGTGCGGATTCTCTCTGATTCTAATTGCTAGTGGTTCAAGTGATAAAATAAATAACAATGGGGAAAGAGGGCAACCCTGTCTCGACCAGTTTCTGATTTCAAAGGGTTCAGAGAGCGTCCCATTCACTCTCACCTGTGCTGTTGGGTTAGAATATAGGGCCATAATTTTTTGGATAAACTGGTCGGGGAAATTAAATCTACTAAGAGTCGCTTGTAAATAAGTCCAGTCGAGTCTGTCAAATGCCTTTTCGGCGTCAGTGGATAGAAAAAGGGCTGGGGTATTAGTCTTGGAAACAAGGTCTATAAGATTAAGTACTTTCACGGTGTTATCTTTCGCTTCCCTATTAGGTACGAAACCTGCCTGGTCCTGATGAATTAGTTCTGGGAGAAATGTATTTATGCGGGAGGCCAAAATTTTTGCATATAGTTTCAAGTCTGTATTAAGTAGGGATATTGGTCTAAAGTTGGAGGGGACATCAGGCACCCTGCCCGGTTTTTCCAATACTGAGATATGAGCTTGTAACATGGTATCGGGAAATCTATAGTCTTCCGCTATGTGATTAAATAAGGAGGTTAAATGTGGGGCAAGATATTTTGAAAAGGTTTTATAGTACAGGCCTGAGAAACCATCTGGTCCCGGCGCTTTGTTAGATTTTAGGGTACGTATAGCGTCTAATACTTCTTTAATGGAGAAGGGTTGGTTCAAAGACTCTCTTTGCTCGCTGCTTAGTTGTGGTATTTGTATGCTAGAAAGGTATTGGTGGCATGCGCGACTGTGGGCTGTGTCTTCTCTATCCGGGAATAGATTATAAAGTTTATGATAAAAAGATTTAAATACTTCAGCTATTTTATGGGTGTCTTCTAGTCTTTTTCCTGACTCATTTTTAATTGAGTGAATGTATGTTTTTTGTTGTCTGTGTTTTAAAGCTCTTGCTAGCCACTTCCCTGCTTTGTTACCCTCCCTATAGAATGTCTGTTGGAAGGACAATAGTTGTCTTTGGGCATCTATCTGGAGAAGGTTGTTTAGTTGTGCACGTTTTAAATTGAGGTTATCTAAAACAAGATTGTTGTCAGGGGATTGTTTGTGTAGATAATCTAAATCTGCCATTTCTTTAGCTAAGGTGGTATATTCTTCTCTCCTCTTTCTCGTTATATATGCTTTAAGTTTAATGAGTTCGCCTCTGATTGTACTTTTGTGTGCCTCCCATATCGTTGTAAAATGTACATCTAGGGTGTTATTGGTTGTGAAATATGATTTAATATGTTTGGCTAGTCTCTTTACTTGCTGTTTCCCCTTGAGGAGTGATTCATCTAATCTCCATTGGTATTGTCTCAGCGGAGCTGAGGGCCACGCTATCTCACATAATGTCAGCGAGTGATCTGACCAGGTGGTGTGTCTGATTTCAGCTGTTTTCAGGTATGAAAGAGTCAAGTGATCCACAAAAATGTAATCTAATCTAGAATAGCAACTATTGGGGATCGAGAAAAATGTGAAGTCTTTTTTTTGGGGATTGGAATATCTCCATGTGTCGTGTACCCCTAGCAATTTAAGATTTTTCCAGATGTTTTGCATTTTTGGGACTTTTTGTCTGGTTTTGGGGTTGGAGCAATCAATCTGGGGGTCTAGAGGGACGTTAAGGTCGCCTGCTATGATCAAGGAGCCTTTGGTCTGAGCTAATATTGAGTTAGTGGTTGCATTAATAAATTTGCTCTGACGTCTATTGGGTGCATACAGGTTCACCAACGTGATGGGTTTGCCAAAAAGGAGGCCAGTGACACATAGGTATCTGCCCTCTTTGTCCTGATCTACATGTATTTTGCTAAAGGCAAGTGATTTGTGGATTAGTATACTGACACCATTAATTTTCTTTGCTGGGTGCGAACTGTGAAAGTGCTGTGGATAATTAGATGAAAAGAACTTGGGTATGTGTTTGGTTTTAAAGTGTGTCTCCTGTAGCATAAGGATCTGGCCCCCTTTCTTATGGAGATCCAACAGTGCCATCCTACGCTTATTCGGACAGTTTAGCCCTTTTGTATTTTGAGATATGATTGTAAAAGCCTGTGGGGTGTTTCTATTCATTGTGCCTATTTTTGTACTATATGACCCAGTGCTTGGATGATGCCCTCACATACCTCCCTCTGAAGTACTCCGAGCACAGCTGATTATACATATGTAACATAGTAGTAACCTTAAAAAAAAGAGAAAAAATTATAAAAAAGTAAGTGACAAAACATTCTACCCCTTTCTTAACTGAAAGGGTACAATACATTATCCTAACTATAGGAGAGTATATCTCCCAACTGGCTGAGAGTAAAAGTAAGACAGTTGTCCCATTGTAACAGGGAGAGGAGAGAGCAATAACAATGCAGTAAACAATTCTGAATTAAAATACTAAACTGATTTGGACCAGCCTGACGGCCTCTGAAAAGAAGATAAAGGATTAACATAGGACCTGTAAAACATAGCTATTAGCATAATATATTGCTAGCAAGTAAAAGTCTCTGGATTTTCAAACTCCTATTTTTAACATTACCAGGACTACCTATGTAAGAATTGTCCTTTATCACAAGGGAGTCCTTCACAGAAATTTCCTAGAAAAGAAAAAGAAAACATGCAAGATAGTGTGACAATATTATTGTTCTATTGAACATTTTTAAAAGGATATAGCTTATCCGGTTCAGGGGTCTCCATTCTCCTGCAGGTTATTTTGATTGCCTGCGTTCAGCCTGCGTGTTCTTCTCTGTTGTACCTGCTGCCATTCCCGCCTCTGAGGTAGCGGGTTAGTACTAGGACCCGGTTTGTGTTGGTTTTGTGCATCTTCTCTCTCTTCAATCACGGGTGGTATGATATCTAGGGCCTTGCAGATCTGTTTGATGTCTCCTGGTGTAGTGCATATGAATCTCTTTCCTTGCCAGGGGATAATTAACTGGAATGGAAACCCCCACCTGTAGGGGATATTTTGTTTTCTGAGAAGCATAGTAAAAGGTTTAAGTTCTTTTCTCTTGAAAAGGGTCCTCTGCGACAAGTCGGTGTAAAATTGAAGATCAGCATTTTCGTACTTGATAGGTTGTTTTTCACGAGCCAGCTTCATAAGCTCTTCTTTAACCTGGTAGTTTGTTAATCGTACAATTATGTCTCTAGGTGGTTGTGTATCTAATGGTTTAGGGCGGAGTGCCCTATGGGCTCTGTCTATCTCAATCTTTACTGGGGACTCTGTTTGTTTCAAAAAGTTAAAGAGATCTTGTAGATATTGCTCCAGGCCCGGAGACGGTATGGATTCAGGGACACCTCTGATTCTGATATTATGCCTTCTGCTTCTATTTTCGGCATCATCAATTTTTTCTTCCAGGCCCAGTATGACTTCATTTTGTTTGTGGATAGTGGTATGTAGGTCAGATATTGCCGTATTATGGGTATCCAGTGTGGTTTCCACCGCTTCCACTCTATGCCCTATTTCAGACATTTCTTTCTTTAGGTCATTGATTTCCTCTTTAATGCATTGTTTAACTTGCAGGGCTAAGGCCGAGAAATCTTTTTTTGAGGGAAGTGATGCAAATAAAGCTTTAGGCACTGTGATGGTGTCTGTCATAGTTTCAGAGTCCGATTCTGAAGATGAATATGCTGCAGCAGAGTCTTGATCTTCATTGGGGTTTAAGCTTGTAGATTTGACCTCTACCGATTTGAAAAAGTTATTAACTGAGGGAGTAGTCTGACTGCTTTGTTTCGGTATAGACCCTTTTTTGTTGATTTTTTTAGGAGACATGCTTGCCTTGTTCAATGTCCCAGTCTGTGTTTTAAAAGATACCCTTTGCACAGGTTAAAATCAAGTCAGGACTCAGCACATTAATGGGTTGTACAGTAAGGTTAGTGCCTAATGAAGGTATTTTGATCAGACGTTTACAGAGCTATGTTACTCATTATGGCTTAGGAGCTGCAATATATATCACTGTCCGCCGTGTATTTCTTGTGGATTGGGCCTAGTACCTGAGTATTGCTGCTTTGCACGGTAAACAAATGATAGACATGTGTAAGTTCCTTTTTAAACGTCAGGCTGTGAAGTAGGCTTTATCTTCAATGGAATATAAAAGAAAGTGGAAAACTTTACCCCTTGTGCTGTAAGGATTATCGCCTTCAATTTGCATGCATATATGTGTAGTCACAGATAGATGTTCCCTTCATTCAGAGGCATATTATGAGGATAGGTAAAGTCCCTTAAACTCGGTCATGCATGTCTTGAGCATAGCATTTTCCCTTAAGTGTTGCTTCCTATAATGCCTCTCCGACATATAGACATGTCACAAATATTGCAGGTCTGCATAAACAGGTTTCACCGTTGTTAATCTCGACCATCCATGTCTCACACATCCACGTGCGTCTAAGCTATACTCTCACTCAGTAGTGGCCCATTACTGCGCAGTGTTTTAAACTTGCAGGTGTCTCAGAATAATTGCGGTCTTTGCGCTCGGACCCGTATTATGTGTGCTAGCCGACAGCTCTTATTCTAGGTGATGTCCCATACACTCAGATTACCTTGTCTTCAGCTGCCGCTATGGGTGTAAGTCGCGTCTGTACTTAGCATGGGGTTCCGGTGCGTGTAGGCCCAGCAAATCACGCACATCAACTGCTGTTGTAGCCGGGTTACCGAGTGCGCCCCCGACTCACATCTGATAGCCCTCTCTTCTCTTGGGCTATATAACAACTTTGGGCTAAATTATATTTCCGATTATGGCAGATTTACACTTCTCAGCCAGATAGGGCACAGGAGCCGTTTCAAGCCGCGGCCATTTCCTTGGCTGGCTAGCTCCGCCCCTCATGTTACACATATATTTTATGCCCTATATGAATCGTGAAAGTTTAATTTTGACTAGACTGTCCCTTTAAAGAAAACATTACAAATGCAGTTTATTTTATATAATACACATTTAGCAGAAAGTATATTTTACAGAATGTATTATATATATAGATCAATTAGTAAATGATGTATTATTATTATTATTATTATTAAGGAACATAAGCTAGCCATAGAACTCCAAATAAATGTGAAGACTCTTGAGTATCTATGATCTACCTAGATGTACAGGGAGTGCAGAATTATTAGGCAAGTTGTATTTTTGAGGATTAATTTTATTATTGAACAACAACCATGTTCTCAATGAACCCAAAAAACTCATTAATATGAAAGCTGAATAGTTTTGGAAGTAGTTTTTAGTTTGTTTTTAGTTTTAGCTATTTTAGGGGGATATCTGTGTGTGCAGGTGACTATTACTGTGCATAATTATTAGGCAACTTAACAAAAAACAAATATATACCCATTTCAATTATTTATTTTTACCAGTGAAACCAATATAACATCTCAACATTCACAAATATACATTTCTGACATTCAAAAACAAAACAAAAACAAATCAGTGACCAATATAGCCACCTTTCTTTGCAAGGACACTCAAAAGCCTGCCATCCATGGATTCTGTCAGTGTTTTGATCTGTTCACCATCAACATTGCGTGCAGCAGCAACCACAGCCTCCCAGACACTGTTCAGAGAGGTGTACTGTTTTCCCTCCTTGTAAATCTCACATTTGATGATGGACCACAGGTTCTCAATGGGGTTCAGATCAGGTGAACAAGGAGGCCATGTCATTAGATTTTCTTCTTTTATACCCTTTCTTGCCAGCCACGCTGTGGAGTACTTGGACGCGTGTGATGGAGCATTGTCCTGCATGAAAATCATGTTTTTCTTGAAGGATGCAGACTTCTTCCTGTACCACTGCTTGAAGAAGGTGTCTTCCAGAAACTGGCAGTAGGACTGGGAGTTGAGCTTGACTCCATCCTCAACCCGAAAAGGCCCCACAAGCTCATCTTTGATGATACCAGCCCAAACCAGTACTCCACCTCCACCTTGCTGGCGTCTGAGTCGGACTGGAGCTCTCTGCCCTTTACCAATCCAGCCACGGGCCCATCCATCTGGCCCATCAAGACTCACTCTCATTTCATCAGTCCATAAAACCTTAGAAAAATCAGTCTTGAGATATTTCTTCGCCCAGTCTTGACGTTTCAGCTTGTGTGTCTTGTTCAGTGGTGTTCGTCTTTCAGCCTTTCTTACCTTGGCCATGTCTCTGAGTATTGCACACTTTGTGCTTTTGGGCACTCCAGTGATGTTGCAGCTCTGAAATATGGCCAAATTGGTGGCAAGTGGCATCTTGGCAGCTGCACGCTTGACTTTTCTCAGTTCATGGGCAGTTATTTTGCGCCTTGGTTTTTCCACACGCTTCTTGCGACCCTGTTGACTATTTTGAATGAAACGCTTGATTGTTCGATGATCACGCTTCAGAAGCTTTGCAATTTTAAGAGTGCTGCATCCCTCTGCAAGATATCTCACTATTTTTGACTTTTCTGAGCCTGTCAAGTCCTTCTTTTGACCCATTTTGCCAAAGGAAAGGAAGTTGCCTAATAATTATGCACACCTGATATAGGGTGTTGATGTCATTAGACCACACCCCTTCTCATTACAGAGATGCACATCACCTAATATGCTTAATTGGTAGTAGGCTTTCGAGCCTATACAGCTTGGAGTAAGACAACATGCATAAAGAGGATGATGTGGTCAAAATACTAATTTGCCTAATTCTGCACTCCCTGTATTATTCAACAAAGCATACCAAAAAAAGTAAGAAAATTTGATGATAGTATTAAATTGGAAAGTTTTTTAAAACTGCATATTCTGTCTAAACCATGAAGGTTTAATTTTACCTTCACTGTCCCTTTCAGTTTCCAGAAACCTGTATAACAAAATGATGCATCACAGTTAATAGTGCTAACAGTGAACTATATCTAAACACCCAAATAACCAATAAAAACCTTAATAATGGATAAAAAAAGACAACATTTAAAAACAAATATATTTGGGTTAGCCTAAAGATACCAAATGGTGAATCTCAGTCTAAAAGATAAGTACAACTACAATAAAGTGTATATCTGCTTACTATTCTAAAGCAAATACTATGTAAATCAGCAGAATCTAGCTAAAAAGTTATTACTTATGTGATATATTAAAATCGGGAGAAACAAAATACATAAAGTTCTCAAGTTAAACTATAATAACTTTTTCTAATTCATTCAAAATGTAAAATTCCGATCACTCATTCAGTCTAAAATCGTTTCATAAAATATGTCCTCCTAACTTTATACAGAGTATCAATCAAACAAACAGTGTGCATAACAAATATTAAAAATAATAACTATCTACTGGCCAGGTTTCCATAATGTTAAAACGACTGTTCTGTGTATTTTTTTAGGCAGTTACCGGTAAAAACCGTTTTGTCATTTTCAATCTTTTTCAAGACTAACTACAATGGAGCTAGACGGCTTCAGATGCCCACGAAACCAAAAATGGAGGAATACAGAGGAGCTGGGCTCAAGGAAGTGTCATAAGGAGCGTAGCTGATGTGGCTTAAAAGGCTTTGCTAATACGAAACGGCTCTTACAGGTAACTGAATAAAAATACACACATCTCTATGTATTTTGTTTCTCACGATTTTAATATATCACATTAGTCATAACTTTTTAGCTAGATTCTACTGATTTACATAGTATTTGCTTTAGAATAGTAGGCAGACATACACTTTATTGTAGTTGTACTTATCTTTTAGATTGAAATTCCCATTTGGGATCTTTAGGCGCACCCAAATATATTTGTTTTTAAAAGTTTCCAGAAATCTACCCGTTTCAAGTTAAACAAATGCAATCCTGTAAAACAATCGCCCTTTAGCAGGTCTATCCCTTACAATAAAGGTGTTTAAATTGTGTTACATGTAAAATAACAATAACAACTTAAAGTTGAAAGGGACATTCTAGTCAAAATTTATGTTTTATGATTTAAATGGGACATGTAATTTTTTTTTAATATCTTTTAGTTTAGAACCAGCAGTGCAGAAAAAAAATAAACAAATAGGTTGTGCCTTGCAAGGCCATCAATCAGTACAATTATACCAAACAAAGAAAAAATGTAATATTGACATTGTTTTAATCACAACTTAATTAAAGCCAAAGAGGCTTGACACAGAAAATGTCCTTATACTTATGCTTTACACTGCTGAGATTGTTTTATTTTTAATGATACCCTTGAGCCACCTAAACAACGAACAAAAACAGGGGAATTTTTTTTTAACCAAAAACCAAGGGAAAGGAAAAGAGGGGGGGGGATAGAGGGCAAGATAAATGTATTCACTTCAGAAGTCTTCAGACTGAGCTTAATTCGAGCTCCTAAGAGAATAAAGTTCTTTGTAATATTTTACAAATGCATCCGAGATCTCTTCAGACTTATAGAGGGTGTTACTCTCCTGTTGAAGTTTCTTGATTAGAGATGACTTCTTTTCCCTTTTGACCAAATTGGCCAGGAGTTTCCCGGATTTGTTTCCAAATCTGTATAGTCTAGTTTGGAGTTTTAAATCTTTCTGCATTTCTTGGAAAACGTCAAAGGTATCTCTTTCATTTTTAGCCCAGATAGATTTTGCCCAGTATGCTGGTGTCTCCTCCAACAGAAAACAGTTATAGGAGTTGATTACTGAATTGGTGATTTCTTTCTCCCTTAGTCTGAGTTTCCTAACTATCATAGAGCTATATGCTATGATTTCACCCCTAAGCACTGCCTTTGCAGCTTCCCAGAATATAACGGGGCGATCTATGTACTCTCGATTAAAGTAAATATAATCTTCAAATTTATTTTTGAGCAAATTTTTTAATTTTAAATCGGTTACAAGAAATTAAGGAAAAGTAAAACGCGGGGATCTATTTTTTGGATGATTAAGCTGGAACTCTAGGAAGAGATGGGGCCATGGTCTGATAGAAAAATAGGCAATATCCCTGCCTTCACCTCCGTTGTACATAGCCTTTCATCGATCAGAAATAGATTGATTCTAAATAAAGTTTTGTGGGCCTTGGATAGACATGTAAAATCCCTCAGATTGGGATTCTGAATTCTCGAACACATCCTTAATTGCTAAATTCTGTATAATTTTTTGAACATCTTGGCTTCTAGATTATCCCTTTTATGTTTTGGCTGGTTACTCTCTCTTATTCTGTCCAGGTGGCAGTGCGGGCCATATTATAATCTCCCCCGAGAACCAAGTGACCTTCAGAATAGGAGAGAATTTTAGATTGTAGCGTATCCCAGAATTCTGGGTCGAAAGTTTTAGGTGCATAAATATTACAAAGTGTGAAAACCATTTTAAGAATTTTGACATTTAACATCACGTATCTCCCCTCCGCATCTACCCTAGTGTTAATGACCTCCATATTGATCCTTTTTCCTACCAAAATAGCCACCCCTCTCATCCTCCCAACACTGGGTGAGGTAAAAACTTCTTTCCCTCACGAAGACTTAAGCTTAAAAGTTTCTTCTGGATTTAAATGTGTCTCCTGGAGGAATGCTATGTCAGTACCGACCTTCCTCAGATGGGTGAGAATTGATTTCCTTTTGATAGGGGTAGAAATACCTCCCACATTCCAGGAAGCTATTTTAAAATTGGCCATTATATCTATTACTCATATGAATCGACATAGGGGGAAAGAGGAGGAAGAGAAAAAGAAATGCCTGCGAAACTGAAGATGGAGGAATACAGAGGAGCTGGGCTCAAGGAAGTGTCATAAGGAGCGTAGCTGATGTGGCTTAAAAGGCTTTGCTAATACGAAACGGCTCTTACAGGTAACTGAATAAAAATACACACATCTTTATGTATTTTGTTTCTCACGATTTTAATACATCACATTAGTCATAACTTTTTAGCTAGATTCTACTGATTTACATAGTATTTGCTTTAGAATAGTAGGCAGACATACACTTTATTGTAGTTGTACTTATCTTTTAGATTGAGATTCCCATTTGGGATCTTTAGGCGCAACCAAATATATTTGTTTTTAAAAGTTTCCAGAAACCTACCAGTTTCAAGTTAAACAAATGCAAATCTGTAAAACAATCGCCCTATAGCAGGTCTATCCCTTACACTACAGGTGTTTAAATTGTGTTACGTGTAAAATAACAATAGCAAATTAAAGTTGAAAGGGACATTCTAGTCAAAATTAATTTTTCATGATTCAAATGGGACATATAATTTTAAACAACTTTCCAATTTACTAAGTAGGCTCATATGATAATGTCTAAGCCCTTGAAGGACGCCTCTTATATGAATGCATTTTCACAGCTAGAGGGCATTAGTTCATGTGTGCTATATCAATAACATTGTGCTCATGCCCGTGGAGTTATCTAGGAGTCGGCACTGATTGGCTAAAATGCAAGTCTTTCAAAAGAACTGAAATAAGGGGACAGTCTGCAGAGGCTTAGATACAAGGTAATCACAGAGGTAAAAAGTATTTGAATATATCTTTGTTGGTTATGCAAAACTGGATAATAAAGGGATTATTGATCTTTTTAAACAATATTTTTTGAAGAAGAAGACTGTCCCTTTAGGTTAAAAATAATATCAAAATTGGTAAATTAATTATTAAGAATTTGATCTGGGACATTTTTGGTATTCTAGGCATGTGTGTAGACTTTGTGATTCATATGTAGGCTGACCATATTGCCGCTTTAAAAAGGGACACATATGAAAAATACATATGTCAGGGCTGTTTTCAGGGCAGTTTAAAGAAATGGTTTTGTATAAGAACCCTCACATATGTATTTTTCATATGTGTTCCTTCTTAAAGCGGCAATATGGTCAGCCTATTCATATGCATTATCCTATAAAATTGCTTATAATCCTTTTTTAACTTAATTTATCTTAAAAAAAAAACCAAAACAACCATAATAAAAAGTTTTTAAATTTAGCAAGGTTTTGCTCTTGAATGAAAATTAACAGCGTGGGTTAAAAATCTTACAGAAGAAAGTGGGTGAAACTTTTCCAATTTACAATATGGCAACCTTTCAACATTGAAACCATTGAGCCACTTAAATGATGCAAAACTGTAATTTCTCACTGTACAGAAAAGGATCCTGCAAGTAAACCCAGTTATATAGTGAGAAATTAAAGTTTGTCAAGATTGAATATGCTCAGCAGTTACACGTTAATATCCTGCACTGCTAACCTTCATTCTAGAGCAAAATCTTGCAAAATGTAAAGCATTTTTTACAGTAAATAATGTAAAAAAAAGTATAATAAGCAACTTTACAGTATAATGCATATAAATAATGTATACCGAACATATGCTAAAACAGATTAAAGGGACACTCAGGTTAAATTAAATTTTCATGATTCAGATACAGCGTGTAATTTTAAACAACTTTCCAATTTACTTCCATTAAAAAAATGTGCACAGTCTTTTATATTTACAAGTTTTGAGTCACCAGATCCTACTGAGCATGTGCAAGAATTCACAGACTATACGTATATGCATTTGTGATTGGCTGATTGCTATCACATGGTACAAGGGGAGTGGAAATATACATAACTTTGAAATTTGTTATAAAAAATCTACTACTCATTTGAAGTTCAGACTAAGTGCTATTGCATTGTCTTGTTATCTTGCATTTGTTGATTATGCAAATCTAATGTGTTGACTGGTCCTTTAATCATCAATGTGGTCATATTTTAACTTATTTTTTAAAGAAATACCATAAATTTCAAAACCTCAAAATAGTTCTGCCTTTGTCACCACATCATAACACAATGACATAAACTCTATTGTCATAATCTTGTCTATAAGATACTGACATCTTTCATCTTTGTATTTTTAAAAACTTGTAGAATTAATCTTGACAGTGAACAAGAACCCTTAAAGGGACATTAAACCCCACATTTTTCTTTCATGATTAAGATAGAACATACGATTTAAAAAAAATAATAATTCTGATGTACTTCTATTATCAAATTGTCTTGTTATCCTTTGTTGAAAAGCAGAAAGGTAAGTTCAGGAGTGTGCACGTGTCCGCAGCACTATACAACAGCAGTTTTGCAACAATGTTATACGTTAGCAAGAGCACTAGATGGCAGCACTATTTCCTGCCATGTAGTGCTCCAGACGTGCACGCTACCGATCCAGATATCTATTCAACAAAGAATAACATGAGAACAAAGCAAATCTGATAATAGAAGTAAATTGGAAAAAAAATTTTATAATTGTACTCTCTGGGGCCTATCTATCAAGCTCCGAAAGGAGCTTGACGGCCCGTGTTTCTGGCGAGTCCATAACCGCTGCTCCATAACCCTGTCTGCCTGCTCTGAGCAGGCGGACAGGAATCGCCACAATTCAACCCGATCGAGTACGATCGGGTTGATTGACACCCCCCTGCTGGTGGCCGATTGGCTGCGAGTCTGCAGGGGGCGGCATTGCACCAGCAGCTCTTGTGCGCTGCTGGTACAATGCTGAATAAGGAGAGCGTATTGCTCTCCGCATTCAGCGAGGTCTTGCGGACCTGATCCACACTGTCGGATCAGGTCCGCAAGACCTTTGTTAAATAGGGGCCAGTATCTGAATAATGGGAAAAAACTGTGGGTTTCATGTCCCTTTAAGCATAGTATAAGTATAAGATCCGTTTGCCACAACGTCATTATGCAGAAAAAACATGTTTTGAAAATGACAACATTGTGATTGAATATTACCAGAATGTGACAGTTAAATACAGTACCTGATCCTACAAACAAGGAGTGAATTGGTTATTTTTAAAACGTATAACTTCAGGGCTCAGCCTCTCCTTAGCCTCTCCTTAGCTGTATGTCAGTGGTGCTGACCACTCTAAGGGACCCACATGATGAGATCAGATAAGCAAATAAACTCAGCGCTAGATATATAACACAGCTAATGCTATTTAATAGGATACTTTATCCCAAAGTAAATACACAAACAAAATCAAAAGCACCAAATTAAAGGGATATGAAACCCAATTTTTTTATTTCATGCTTCAGATAGTGCAATTTTCTAATATACTCCTATTATCAATTTTTCTTCCTTCTCTTGGTATGATTTGTTGTTTGAACATATGGGTGAACCAATGACAATCGGTATATATATATGCAGCAACCAATCAACAGCTAGAACCTAGGTTATTTGCTGCTCCTGAGCTTTCCTAGATAAACCTTTGAGCAAAGGATAACAAGAGTAGAAAGCAAATTAAATAATTGAAGTAAATTTAAAAATTGTTTAAAATTGTATGCTCTGTCTAAATCATGAAAGAAACATTTTGGGTTTCATGTCCCTTTAAGGCTAAGCTGTAACTAATATTATAAATATAGACATTTATTTAGATCTCTCACATAAGACATAAAATATGGATCCATTTATCATCACAGATGTGTATACATAAAAATATACTATATATCAAAAAGTCCCAAAACAATACATCCTTCAAAGAATATAAAAAACAAAACAAAAAAACATATATAAAAAAAGCAAAAAAAATGGAATATCCTTGTAGTGGACAGTATATTCTCTAAGTAAAATTCCCAGAATGGGGATAACCTGTAGAAAAGGAAAATAATGTGATACAGACCGAGATGATTTTACTGTGCACAAAATAAAAACATAAATAACGAATAAATGGTAGCAATAACGATGTCCCATGACAAGTGGTCTACGCATTTCAGCCCCGACTGGACCTTAAGCTTGAATACGTGCACAGTAGTATCATCTCTGTCTGTATTGCACTATTTGTTTCCTTTTTACAGGTTATCCACATCCTGGAAATTTCACTTTGCGAATATTCTGTCCACTATTGGAGATTATTTGGAATACATCAATTAGAATGTTGATCTTCACATTATTTAGTTTTTTTTTATGTATATATTTATTTTTTTTAAACATATTCTCTGAAGGACTTTTTTCTGAAAGGCGCATTGTTTGGGGATTTTTTGATATACAGGGAGTGCAGAATTATTAGGCAAGTTGTATTTTTGAGGATTAATTTTATTATTGAACAACAACCATGTTCTCAATGAACCCAAAAAACTCATTAATATCAAAGCTGAATAGTTTTGGAAGTAGTTTTTAGTTTGTTTTTAGTTATAGCTATTTTAGGGGGATATCTGTGTGTGCAGGTGACTATTACTGTGCATAATTATTAGGCAACTTAACAAAAAACAAATATATACCCATTTCAATTATTTATTTTTACCAGTGAAACCAATATAACATCTCAACATTCACAAATATACATTTCTGACATTCAAAAACAAAACAAAAACAAATCAGTGACCAATATAGCCACCTTTCTTTGCAAGGACACTCAAAAGCCTGTCATCCATGGATTCTGTCAGTGTTTTGATCTGTTCACCATCAAAATTGCGTGCAGCAGCAACCACAGCCTCCCAGACACTGTTCAGAGAGGTGTACTGTTTTCCCTCCTTGTAAATCTCACATTTGATGATGGACCACAGGTTCTCAATGGGGTTCAGATCAGGTGAACAAGGAGGCCATGTCATTAGATTTTCTTCTTTTATACCCTTTCTTGCCAGTCACGCTGTGGAGTACTTGGATGCGTGTGATGGAGCATTGTCCTGCATGAAAATCATGTTTTTCTTGAAGGATGCAGACTTCTTCCTGTACCACTGCTTGAAGAAGGTGTCTTCCAGAAACTGGCAGTAGGACTGGGAGTTGAGCTTGACTCCATCCTCAACCCGAAAAGGCCCCACAAGCTCATCTTTGATGATACCAGCCCAAACCAGTACTCCACCTCCACCTTGCTGGCGTCTGAGTCGGACTGTAGCTCTCTGCCCTTTACCATTCCAGCCACAGGCCCATCCATCTGGCCCATCAAGACTCACTCTCATTTCATCAGTCCATAAAACCTTAGAAAAATCAGTCTTGAGATATTTCTTGGCCCAGTCTTGACGTTTCAGCTTGTGTGTCTTGTTCAGTGGTGGTCGTCTTTCAGCCTTTCTTACCTTGGCCATGTCTCTGAGTATTGCACACCTTGTGCTTTTGGGCACTCCAGTGATGTTGCAGCTCTGAAATATGGCCAAACTGGTGGCAAGTGGCATCTTGGCAGCTGCACGCTTGACTTTTCTCAGTTCATGGGCAGTTATTTTGCGCCTTGGTTTTTCCACACGCTTCTTGCGACCCTGTTGACTATTTTGAATGAAACGCTTGATTGTTCGATGATCACGCTTCAGAAGCTTTGCAATTTTAAGAGTGCTGCATCCCCCTGCAAGATATCTCACTATTTTTTACTTTTCTGAGCCTGTCAAGTCCTTCTTTTGACCCATTTTGCCAAAGGAAAGGAAGTTGCCTAATAATTATGCACACCTGATATAGGGTGTTGATGTCATTTGACCACACCCCTTCTCATTACAGAGATGCACATCACCTAATATGCTTAATTGGTAGTAGGCTTTCGAGCCTATACAGCTTGGAGTAAGACAACATGCATAAAGAGGATGATGTGGTCAAAATACTCATTTGCCTAATAATTCTGCACTCCCTGTATAGTATATTTTTATGTATGTTTTTCTATTTTTATGCACTATGTATACACATCTATGACGATATCTGGATACATTTTTTATATTTTATGTGAAAAATCTCAAAAAAATTCTATATTTATAATCTTAGTGAGAGCTTAGTCTTAATTTGGCGCTTATGATTTTGTTTATTTGATTACTCAGATGATGAGACCTTCACCTTCTTACCCACAAGGACCACAGGATGGAAAACCCCAACATAGTGTGCCTTGCAAAAACAACACAAACACTTAAAGGAAAGCATTTATAGACAAAGTACATTTTATTATCCTTGAAAAAGACAGTTTATCTGTTGAAATGTATTGAGAACTTTGAATTTTAGTGAAACTGTAATACTTGAAGTAAAGTTGTTGTTACTGATGAGCTCCACCATTTTGTGTCTGCTAAGGAATGCTGAGTTAACCTACTGTCTCTTCTGCTTTCAGGTACGTGACGTAACCCTTTAAGGACACAGCTTTCAGTTTGCTCAATTGTTTTATGACGGAAAAATTCCGTCATATGTCCTTAAGATGTTAAAGGGACAGTCTAGGCCAAAATAAACTTTCATAATTCAGATAGAGCATGTAATTTTAAACAATTTTCCAATTTACTTTTATCACCAATTTTGCTTTGTTCTCTTGGTTCATATGCTAATTTCTTAGACCTTGAAGCCCACCTCTTTCAGATTGCATTTTAACAGTTTTTCCCCACTAGAGGGTGTTAGTTCACATATTTCATATAGATAACACTGTGCTCGTGCACGTGAAGTTATCTGGGAGCAGGCACTGATTGGCTAGACTGCAAGTCTGTCAAAAGAACTGAAAAAAGGGGCAGTTAGCAGAGGCTTACATACAAGATAATCACAGAGGTTAAAAGTATATTATTTTAACTGCAAAACTAGGAAATGGGTAATAAAGGGATTATCTATCTTTTAAAACAATAACAATTCTGGTGTAGACTGTCCCTTTAAGGCCCTGCATTGAAATCTTGCTATTCCCTGCTTTTCTGTCATTTTACACCAAGTCTCTCTTTTTGGTACGTTAAATTAAGGCCCTGCATTGAAATCTTGCTATTCCCTGCTTTTCTGTCATTTTACACCAAGTCTCTTTTTGGTACGTGAATTAAGGCCCTGCATTGAAATCTTTCTATTCCCTGCTTTTCTGTCATTTTACACCAAGTCTCTCTTTTTGGTACGTGAATTAAGGCCCTGCATTGAAATCTTGCTATTCCCTGCTTTTCTGTCATTTTACACCAAGTCTCTCTGTGTATACATATATTGAGCACATGAATTTAGGCTGTTAAAATGAAGTCCTGCATTTTTGTAATGATTTTTCCCAATGTCTCAATTCTAATGTCTAGTTAATTGCCATGTGATGCTCAATCCTTATCAATACTTGCTATAACTCTAAAATTTATAGTTTTCTTATGTCACAGTTTTAACCCCCTCTAAATTTTATTGTCTGTTTACTTAACTCATCTCACCCTGACCAGATTCTAATATTCCAATTGGCCTTACCAACTGTCTTTGATTAGCAATTCACTAAATTTAGTGGACTCAGCTGACTGCCCTACCTGTATATATTACAGACTAGTTTGGGGATGTGCACTGCACAGGGGGTGCACTGCTTACAGGGCTGTGTACTTTTTAACAATAGCATATGTTCACATTTTCCAAGTGAACATTTTATAAGTGAGGCACTAATTTTTAAGAATTATACAAGAATTCAACAAGGATTGGGCAAGGGGCAAGACACAAGGCAAGTACTCTTGTAATACTATGTTTTATGTATCTCATTGTATCCTTTTGCAAGTGCTGCTGTAACACTGTGTCTTATGGGTTTACTTGGTTCCCACTTTCAGAATAATGCTCAATATCTTCATACTCCTTTTTGCTACCTCTTGTCTCTATAACAAACTACATTACTCACTTACTCCTTCTCCCTCTCCACCTGCACTGTTCATTAGCCCATCTCTCTTATACTCACCTTACTTTTGTACTCATGAACTTTACCTATTCCTAAACAATCTCTCTTCCCCCTGCACTTCAGCCAAACAACAGTCTCATTACTGCAAATCTGCTTCTCATGTCACTCTCCCTCTTGCTCATACTAGCTGCTGGCGACATCTCCCCTAATCCTGGTCCCTCACAACCTCCTAGCCTTTCACATCCTTGTGTGCCTTTCAATAGACTTCATAAACTAAACTCTTGTAACCTTAATCGCATTCCTCTTACATCTAAAAACCCCTCTTCCTTCACTTGTGCACTCTGGAACTCTCGCTCTGTTTGCAACAAGCTCACTTCTATCCATGATTTATTTATCTCCCACTCTCTTAACCTTCTGGCTCTTACAGAAACCTGGCTCTCTGCTTCAGACACAGCATCCACTGCTGCACTGTCACATGGGGGTCTCCATTTCAGCCACACTCCTATGTCTGGCAATAGACAAGGAGGTGGTGTCGGTATTTTACTTTGCTCTCGTTGCACCTTCCAACAAATACAGCCCTTCTCTTCACTCACATTTTCTTCATTTGAAGCACACATGATTCGGTTATTCTCTGCCCTCTCTATACGTGTTGCAGTCATATACCGCCCCCCTGGCTCCCCAACTCTATTTTTAGATCACTTTGATCACTTATTTCCTTTCCTCAGACACCCCTGCTCTCATTCTTGGCGACTTTAACATCCCTCTTGACAATCCCAATGCTGCCTCCTGCAATACAACTTCTCCAACTGACTTCCTCTTTCGGCCTGTCACAATGGACTGACTCTCCCACTCACAAAGATGGTCATTCCCTTGATCTGATTTTCACCTATCGATGCACTCTTTCAAATTTAACAAACACCCCTTTTCCTCTCTCTGACCATCATCTCCTAACTTGCAACATTACTTCCCTACCTACAACTCCCCCTCCCTCTACCCCTCACACCAAACTTCACAGAAGCACTAAGTCACTAGATCTGCATCAGCTCGCTAGCTCTCTCAAACCTCTCCTCTCATCCATCACCTCCTTTTCCTGCCCTGACCAATCTATCTGCCAGTATAATTCCACCCTTACATCGGTCATTGACACTCTGGCCCCTTCAACCATAGCTCAGAAACCACACTCTCATCCTGAGCCCTGGCATACTCCTCTGACACGATACCTACGCAGATGCTCCCGTACTGCTGAGCTACATTGGAGGAAATCTCAGAGTTCAGCTGACTTTCTTCACTACAAGTTCATCCTGAACTCCTACTATTCTGCCCTTAATCTGTATAAGCAAAAATATTTTTCTAATCTCATCTCTACTCTTTCCTCTAACCCTAAACGTCTGTTCTCCACGTTCAACACTCTTCTCCGCTCACCCCCACCTTCTAACACAACCTCTCTCTCAGCTCAAGATTTTGCAAGCCATTTCAAAAACAAAATTGACTCCATCAGAAGTGAAATCAGCTCTCAACATACTTCCAATCTCCCACCCCCTCAAAAGCTCACGATCACCCAAAACCCAAATATCCAAAAATGCAGCTCTTTTGCCCCTGTTAATGAGGATGAAGTTTCTGCCCTTATACTGTCCTCCCACCTCCCTACCTGTCCCCTCAACCCCATCCCCTCACAGCTACTCCCCTCCCTCTCTTCTACCCTCACCCCCATACTCACACACATTTTCAACCTCTCCCTCAGCACTGGTATATTTCCCTCATCTCTAAAACATGCACTGGTCACACCTATCCTCAAAAAAACTTCTCTCGATCCAACCTCCCCTTACAATTACCGCCCTATTTCCCTACTCCCTCTTGCCTCAAAGTTCCTCAAAAAGCTAGTTTACGCACGTCTATCCCATTTCCTTACACTAAACTCTCTTCTTGACCCACTGCAATCTGGATTTCGTTCCCATCACTCTACAGAGACAGCAATTATCAAGGTTACCAATGACCTACTTACAGCAAAATCCAAAGGCCACTTCTCTCTGCTTATCCTCCTTGACCTGTCTGCAGCCTTTGACACTGTTGACCACCCTCTTCTGCTCCAAACCCTCCAATCCTTCGGCATCTGTGACACAGCTCTCTCGTGGTTCTCTTCCTATCTGACTAACCGTGCATTTAATGTAGCCTTCTCCGGAGCATCCTCTGCCCCGTTACCACTTTCTGTTGGGGTACTTCAAGGTTCTGTCCTTGGTCCCCTTCTATTTTCAATCTACACGTCATCAATATGTTCCTTAATAAAGTCCCATGGGTTTCTATACCATTTGTATGCCGATGACACCCAAATCTACCTCTCTGCACCAGACCTACCTCCTTCCTTACTAACCCGTATCACTAAAAGTCTTTCTCACATCTCATCTTGGATGTCCTCTCACTACCTTAAGCTAAATCTCTCCAAAACTGAACTCCTTATTTTTCCCCATTCTTCCAATGTTTCCACCCCCAAAATTTCTATAACTGTTGATAATTCCATCATTACCCCTACCTCGCATGCCCGATGTCTTGGGGTCACACTTGACTCAGATCTTTCCTTCACTCCTCACATTCAGTCCTTGGCTAAAGCCTGCCGCTTCCACCTTAAAAACATTGCTAAAATTAGACATTTCCTTACACAAGATACAACCAATATTTTAATCCACTCTCTCATCCTTTCCTGCCTCGACAACTGCAATTCCGTCCTCTCTGGTCTACCTAGCTGCCGCATAGCTCCTTTACAATCCATTATGTATGCCTCTGCCAGGCTCATCTTCCTTACTCGTCGCTCTTCATCTGCTGCACCTCTCTGCCAATCCCTTCACTGGCTTCCTCTTGCCTCTAGGATTAAACATAAAATCCTCACCCTGACATATAAAGCTCTCAACTGCACTGCTCCCCCCTACATCTCAGAACTTGTCTCTAGATACTCTCCCTCCCGTCCCCTTCGATCAGCTCAGGATCTCCTCCTCTCCTCCTCTCTTGTTACTTCTTCACATTCACGTTTACAGGACTTCTCCAGACTGGCCCCCATCTTGTGGAATTCCCTGCCTCGCCTCATAAGACTCTCCCCTAGTTTTAACAGCTTCAAGCACTCCTTAAAAACTCTACTATTCAGGGATGCATACAACCAACACTAACCTTTCCTAACGCCATTGCTTTCCCCTTGAACCCCTTAGATTGTAAGCCTATGGGCACAGCTGTTTACAGATCGCTTCATAAGAGCCAACTACAACGGTGAAACTCTCGGCAGGGCCCTCTACCCACTTGACCCCTACAAAAGCTATCCTGTACACCGACTATGTTTACAGCGCTACGGAATCTGTTGGCGCTCTACAAATACCTGATAATAATAATAAGGTTCTTCAATAAATCTTGAACCTTTGTTTTTGAGCACTTTTTTCTTTTTAATGTTTGCAAGCTACACTATTTTAGTTTCTGCTCTTTTGCTGAGGTCACTGTGGTTAAGAAAAGTAAGGTCTAATCATCTGTGTCCCTTGGAGTGATCAGTGCTGCTCATATTCAAAGATTCAACAAGCTAACGAGAGGCTGAGAAAGATTCTCAAATAATGATGGGAAATGTCACTGTGTTTATCCATACCTCCGACCATTTGCAGGATATGGGAGTTTAAATAGCTGGTAGGCAATGGCCCACCTGAATAGTGTGGGTTGGGCCATGAATGGAAGAGGTGGCGTCACACACACACACAAAGGGGCAGGGTTAAAGCTGTGCTATGGAGAGCATTCTGGGAGTAGGGCTGGTCATGTGGACAGGTATGTGGCTCGACCAGTAGTTTATTTCACAGTATAGATATGTCATTTTCAGTATGCATACATATATCCAGTATATATACATGTTTAGCATAGATATTCCTTTAACAGGAATGCCTTTAAGGAACGTTTTACACTGTACTGCTTTCATTGTTTTTATTTGATGCTTTCCCCCACAGGACTAGATTACAAGTGGAGCGCAAAATATTGCTTTCGCAAAAGCGATATTTGCGCTCCACTGAGTAATACCAGCGCATGCAAATGCTGGGAAGCATTGCACTCACAAGCGCACTTCCATAGGCTCCAATGGGAGCTTCGTTCTCATGCCGTGAGACACGGCATAAGAACTAGCGCAGCGAAGGAGGTAAGTCGTGCAGTGATGGCAGCAAATTGTAAATATATATATGTATATGCTTTTATATATATATATATATATATATATATATATATATATATATATATATATTTATGTGTTTATATGTGTGTATACACATATTAACATATAAAAAATATATGTATATAGGCATGTGACTGTAACTTTTTACATTTAAGGTGTCCAATATTGTTGTTGTGAGACCAACTGTATCTAAGACAAGGAAGTACCTATTGTTTAGCATCCTTTCTGATATAGGAAAACATTAAGGGCCAGATTACAAGTGGAGTGCAAACATTTGCGAGCAAGCTATATAGGGTTTTCGTGTTCATTTGCGTGCAGGGTTAATTGTGCTGGTATTACAAGTTGAAAGTAAATGCCACCGCTTGAGCGCATATCAAGTTAACGCAAGTATCAAGTTAACTTTTTACTTTCAACTCGTAATAAAATAAACTCTCCACCCCCAATCTCTCTATAACTATCGACAACGCCATTATTACCCCTACCCTACATGCCCGATGTCTTGGGGTCACATTTGACTTTCTTTCACTCCTCACATTCAGTCATTGGCTAAAGCCTGCCGCTTCCACCTTAAAAACATCTCTAAAATTAGACACTTCCTTACACAAGACACAACTAAGATTTTAATCCACTCTCTCATTCTTTCCCGCCTCGATTACTGCAACTCTGTCCTCTCTGGTCTCCCCACCTGCCACCTAGCTCCTTTACAATCCGTAATGAATGCCTCGGCCAGACTCATCTTCCTTACACGTCGCTCTTCATCTGCTGCACCTCTCTGCCAATCCCTTCACTGGCTTCCTCTTGCCTCTAGGATCAAACACAAAATTCTCACTCTGACATACAAAGCCCTCAACTGCACTGCTCCCCCCTATATCTCAGACCTTGACTCCAGATACTCTCCCTCCCGTCCCCTTCGCTCTGCTCACAACCTCCTACTCTCCTCCTCTCTTGTCAACTCATCACACTCCCGTTTACAGGACTTCTCCAGACTGGCTCCCATCTTGTGGAACTCTCTGCCTCGCTCCACAAGACTCTTTTCTAGTTTTAAAAGCTTCAAATGCTCCCTAAAGACTCTACTGTTCAGGGATGCATACAACCTACGCTAACCTTTCTTTATACCAGTTCCTCTCCTCCATTGCTATACCCTGAACCCCCTTAGCATGTAAGCCTAAGAGTCCAGCTGTTTGTAGATCCTTCTTAAGAGCTGACTACAGTAGTGCAACTCTTGGCAGGGCCCTCTACCCATTTGATCCCTATAATTGTTTTGTCGTACTGCGCCTTTGGTTATAGCGCTACGGAATCTGTTGGCGCTCTACAAATAACCGATAATAATAATAATAATATATATTAATGTGTTTATAAGTGTATATACACATATTAACACATAAATATATTATATACATTGCGGTCTATGGGAACTGTGTGTTCCCAGTAAATATATACACTTATATACATATACTGTATATTATATGTATGTATATAAGCATATACATATATATTTACTCAAAGTTCCCATAGACCGCAATGTAAAGGCACTTTTCAGTGCCCCACTCCCGCCAACTTTAAAGCCCCAAAACTGCCTAGTGCAGTTGTTTTTTATTTTTCAAAAAATGCACAATAATTTAGTCATTGGATGGGTCATTCCTGGGATTCAGTAATATTTTAACTTGGATTTTTTTTTAACTACATTTGATTAATTTTCTAAATACCCCATATAATTAGGCACATATCAAATCTCCAATAAATCATATTTTCCTACCTCAGGCAATAAAGCCCTTTTATTATTTTCTGTTTTTTTCTGATTTGGACACCTTTTATTCTCAACCCTGTTAAAGACAAAATGGTATCAGTTTAAAAAGGACCTTACACAAAACTTGTGATAAAACAAACATCTACCTACTGCTCATTAGTGATGTCGCGAACCTAAAATTTTCGGTTCGCGAACCGCGGACTCGAACTTCTGGTATTGTTCGTGAACGCGCGAACCGCCATTGAATTCAATAGGCAGGCGAACTTTAAAACCTACAAGGACTCTTTCTGGCCACAATAGTGATGGAAAAGTTGTTTAAAGGGTACTAACACCTGGACTGTTGCATGCTGGAGGGGGATCCCTGGCAAAACTCCCATGGAAAATTACATAGTTGATGCAGAGTCTGCTTTTAAGCCATAATGGGTCTAAATCAACTAACATTCCCAAAGTGGCTGTCTCAAAACATCCCGGACAGAAGATAGATTGATAGTGATAGATAGGATAGATAGATATACATAGATTGATAGTTAGATAGAATCGATAGAAGAGAAATAGATAGATTTGTTAGATATATAATTACCCTAATAAATTCTAATAATCAAACATGCGTTCTTGGACCCAACTAGCTTGTGTCAATTAGTACTTTTCTTAGCACTTTAATCCCTGTTTCCCCCCCCCCTATCGGGGGAGTTCTATATGGCCTGCCAGATTACCCTGAAAAATTATAATAATAATAAGACATGTGGTCTGCTACCTATTTTAACGAGGTTGTGTTTTAAGTACTACCATTCTTAGCACTTTAATCTCTGTAACTCCCCCTATTTGGTGAGGTCTATACGGCCTGGATGATTACCCATGCAAAATATAATAATAAGACATCTGCTCTTGGTCTGCGACCCATGGTAACTATGTTGTGTTAATTAGTAATGTCCTTCGCATTTTAATAGCTGTTACTCATACTCACCCTATCGGTGGAGGTCTATATGGCCTGCATGATTACCCTTACAAAATATAACAACCAAACATATGCTCTGGGACCCATGGTAAGTAGGTTGTGTTAAGTAGTACTGTTCTTTGCATTTTCATACCTGTTACAACACCAAATGGTGGCAGGTCTATCTGGCCTTCATGATTAGCTGCACCCAAACCCAAAAAAAAGCCGAGTGGTCTTAGACTAACACCCATGGCTAACTCTGTTGTTTCAATTAGTACTATTCTTAGCACTTTCATCCCTGTTACGGGCGGTCTACATGGCCATCATGATTAGCCGAACAAAATACTACAATCCAACCTTTGCTCAGTCTTCATAGGCCCTTCATTTTCTGTATTTTGATAGTACAGTTCTTATTATTTTTATAGCTGATACAACACCGAATGTTGTCAGCTCTATATGGCCTGCATGATTAGCTGCACCCAATACAAAAATAAATCCAAGCGGTCTTGGATTAACACCCATGGCTAACTCTGTTGTTTCAAGTAGTACTATTCTTAGCACTTTCATCTCATCATCCCTGTTACTTCCAGGACTCTCGGTGGTGGTGGTCTACATGGCCATCATGATTAGCCTAACCAAATACTACAATCCAACCTTGGCTCAGTCTTCCTAAGGCCCTTCATTGGCTGTATTTTGGTAGTACTGTTCTTATTACTACATGGTGGTCTACATGGCCATCATGATTAGCCTAACTAAATACTACAATCCAACCTTGGCTCAGTCTTCCTAAGGCCCTTCATTGGCTGTATTTTGGTAGTACTGTTCTGAGGAAACTGAGGATTAAGATCAACACTAAAAATTTTTTTTATTTAAATTAATAACTATACTGTCTGACTGTGACAACAATTATGATTGGTGTAAATAGTTGGCTAGACGGCCTGGCACAAAAGGCTGGCAGTGGCAGGCAGGAGGTAAATGAAATTCAATGGCCCTAGGAGACTGAATATTTGCAGTCCAAAAAATTATGTTTTGTTTTTTTTTATTACTGTTGCAAGAATTGTGATTGGTGCTACTTGGGCCTGGCAGACAGGCTGGCAGATATGAGTTGTGGATGGTAGGTAGGGCAGCAATTTAACACAGTATGCTGTGTAAGTGACAAAAAGACAGGACTGATAGAAAATTAAGTTACATTACACTAGCAAAATATTTTAAAATTTTAGATTTTAATATTAAAATTATGTTAAGAAGTGCAATGCACATATGACTCTATGAGTGGTCGCACTGGCTGGCTGCTACGTAGGGCAGCAATTATAACAACAGTATACTGTGTAAGTCAGATAGACAGTTAGACACAGGCCTGATAGAAAATACAATTAGATTACACTAGCATAATGATTTAAAGACTTTTTTTTGGAATTTTTAAGAAAAAGGTTAAGCACATACATATGAGTCGTGGCTGATAGCCTTGGAAGGGCAGCTATTAAAAACAGTAGGCTCTGTATGTCGGATACACACACGCCTGATAGAAAATACTATTAGATTACACTAGAAAAATGATTGAAATTATTTTTTTGGGGGGGGGATTAAAAAAAGGTTAAACACATATGAGTCGTGGCTCATAGACTAGGGAGGGCAGCAAGTAAACACAGTAGGCTCTCTATGTCAGCAAAACACACAGGCCGGATAGAAAATTATATTAGATTACACTAGCAAACAAATTTAAACTTTTTTTTTTATATATATTAAAATTAAGGTGAAAGAAAAATAGATATGAGTGCTGGGTGGCTGCCTGGCACAGACCAATTAACCAAAAGACTGAAAAAAAAAGAGGTATATTAATGCTGAGTGAGCCTGACAGACACAGGCATGATAGTAAATGTAATTAGATTACACTAGAAAAATATTTTTTTGTGTTTTTTTTTAAAATTAAAAATAATGTTATAAACGGATATTAACACTGCTGGCTGCTGGCTGGCACAGAGCAATGAACCAGAGTATATGCTGTGTGACACTGGCCTGATAGAAAATGAAAAAAAATTACACTAGAAAAATAATTATATTTTTGGGTTAGTTAAATTTAAACTAATGTTGTTAGGGAGATATCAGTGGTGGCAGTAGTCACAGCATATGCTGTGAGCCTTAAACACACAGCTGAAAGCCAGGCAAATGCTAATAAAAAAAAAAAAGAAAAAGAAAAAAACGGCACGAAATATAGCCCTAAAAAGGGCTTTTTGGGGTGCTGTGCTTGCAGCAGAGATGAGTGGAGTCCTTCTGGACTGTAAATACACTAGCCTAGCTATGTTTTTCCTATTAATGTCAGGAGCAAAAACACAACACGTCCTCTCATTAAAAAAGCAAGGTCGTTATGAGTCTAAAATGGTGGATTCCGAGTAGCTGGGAGTGTCTGTGAGGGAGTGTCTGATGTTGATTTGCTCTAATGTGTCAGGCGGCTGTGACATAAAGGGTCAAAGTTTCCACAATGATGACACATAGGGGCGACATCGCCATGTGTTCGCCCACAAACGCAAACGCGAACAACCTATGTTCGCTGTGAACCGTTCGCGGGCGAACAGTTCGGGACATCACTACTGCTCATGTGTCGCTCATAACATTTTAATGATTACAAATGTAACATTTATGATAATTTTCAAATTTTATGCAATAAAAGTTACAAATAGACAAATTTTGTGTATATGGTCTCTATGGTCTCATTATTTTTTTTTTTTAACAATTTAGATGTGGTAATCAGCAAGAAATGCTTCCATTTTTTATTGTCTTCCCTATTTTACTTTCCAAAAACATTAATGTGACATGGTTAAGAATAGTGTGACAGGGTTGACGACTGTAACAGGGTTGAAGGGATAAATTACATTCAATTTTAATTTGTTTGGATTATTTTGAAATTCCCTCCAAGGGGCCAAATTATCAAGCTCCGAATGGAGCTTGATGCCTCTGTTTACGAGCGAGTCTTTTGGCTCGCCGGAAACAGCAGTTATGAAGCAGCAGTCTAAAGACCACTGCTCCATAATTTGTCTGCTGCCTCTGAGGCTGCAGTCTTCAATCCGCCCGATCCTATTTGATCAGGCTGATTGACACCTCCTGCTAGCGGCCGATTGGCCGTGAATCTGCAGGGGGTGGCATTGCACAAGCAGTTCACCAGAACTGCTTGTGCAATGATAAATGCCAACAGTGTATGCCGTCAGCATTTATCAATGTGCGGCGGACATGATACGCTACATCGTATCTTGTCCGCTCGCAGTTTTGTAAATTGGCCCCCAAGACTCAACCAAAACACTGTATTCCATTTTGGGCAATTGTGTAATAAATACATTAGTCATTTTAGATTAATTTGAACCTTAATAACCAAATTGTAGTGAATATTTAAACAAGAAAACTACTGCAGACCTTAGGGTTATTAGTAACTTTCAAATATTTTTAGAATAGTATAAAAAAAAATAATGTTACTGAACAGAACCTTTTACTCAATAGATAAATTTAGTAGTGTCTAAACATCCTTCTTTGCAGGAACACCAAACAAAACTGCAGCAGATGAAAGTTCATAATAATAGTAACAAGTAGTAGGTCATTACAAAAAACATGCCATGTTAACACAAACATGACTTAACAGGACATTGCACTTAACAATTCCAAAATTTTAAAATAGTTACTTTATGAACATTTTCTTAAAATGCCAGAACCACTGTAAACAAATACTTTGTCTAATCCATATTTCTTCACAGAAGCACTACAATGCTGATTTACCAAGTGTGTGTATTCAGCTCTTTAGTCAGGCTTTTATCTTGAGAGTCTGGCCCAAATCCCCTTCAGAACGGTCTCTGCGACAAGATGTCACATGCTGTGGAGCTGGAATCATCTTGTAGACTTTATCAAATTGGTACCAGTGGATTTTATCACGAGAAGGCCAAAAAATCTGGTACAACATCTATGTCAAGGATGATGCCTGGGTTCAGGTCATCATCATATATCACTGCACCACAGTCCAAGAACATTTGGATTTCTTCATTTCTCCACTTCCATGGAATGTAGGTTTTACTGATTGTCTGTTGGTTTTGGATGTTCTGACAAAAACTGAAGTGCTGTGTGTTAAAGCTTGTAAAGTTTAGTGTGATGAGAGCAGGATGTGATGTCACTAGTTTGGGGGCGGGGCTTAGGTCCGGTAGTCTGTGTCGCAGTTAGTTAGTACAATCAACCTGACCAGATGTGTATTGCTATGCTCTGTAATAAAATAGAGTTGTACCATCATTGCTGTGTCCTGCATCTCATGACATGGTGTCAGAAGTTCTGGACTGCGCTTCTGTTCCTGATCGATTGCAATGTCAAAGTTTACCCCACCTGAGCCTTTTGACTTCTCTCAGCCTGCAGCTTGGCCCACATGGCGTCAGCAGTTTCAGCGCTTCAGGATTGCTTCCAAACTGAACAAGGAGAGTGGTGAAGTACAAGTTAATTCTCTTTTATACTCTATGGGGAAAGATGTGGAGCCAGTGTTCAATGCTTTTACTTTCCAAGAAGGGGAAGAATTTAACTTTGATATAGTTATGGATAAACTCAGTGCCCACTTTGTGCCCAAAAGTAATGTGATTCATGAGAGAGCTTGTTTCACAAACGTAATCAGCGTGTGGGAGAATCTGTGGAGTCATTTGTGCGCAGCCTGTATGAACTAGCTGAATTCTGTGAGTTTGGTGTTGCTAAAGAAGAGCAAATCAGAGACAGAATAGTTATTGGAATTGCAGATGATGAAGTCTCACTGAAGCTGCAGTTAGAGCCTGATTTAACGTTAGATGGGGCTATTAGGATGGCCCACCAGAGTGAACTGGTGAAAAAGCAAAGTGCTGATCTGAGGTCTGAGAGTATTGTGGATGAAGTGCAACAGTCTAGGAAAACTGCTAGTGAAAGGCACAGTGTGAGCGGTAGATCTAAAGTAATGGAAAGGCCTAGAAGTGGATGGGCGCAACATGCCCGATGCACACGGTGCTACCGGGCTCATGATCAGAGTGCTATATGCCCGGCCAGAGACAAAAGATGCAGAAAATGTAACAGAATAGGCCATTTTGAAGTGGTGTGTAAAAATGAATACATTAAGGAGATGCAGGTGGACAGTGACCAGGAGGGTCAGGAAGTGTCTTTTGTGGGGTCCGTTGTGGAACGGACAAGCTCAGAGGAAGATTGGAAAGTTACTTTTACTGTAATGGAGCCAAAGTTGATTTTAAGATTGACACAGGAGCAGATATCACTGTAATGTCTTTTGCTGAATTTATGAAACTGCCTCGACAGCCCCAGCTGGCGAAGGTTACTACAAATGTACATAGTCCTGGTGGCCGCATTGATTGTGTGGGGAAATTTCTTGCCAGCTGTGAGTACAAACAAAGGAAGTTCACCATGTGGGTGCATGTGATCCGAGGTCAGTGTGTTAACAATTTATTGAGTAGAAAAGCAGCCTGTGACTTGGGCCTCGTGGCCAGAGTGAATGAGATTTCCGAAGATATGTTTGGCGAGTTGGGCCTACGAACTGCAAACCTGTCCGTATAGCACTTAAAAGTGATGCAGTCCCATACAGTATTTCTACTCCCCGTAGAATTCCATTCCCGCTCATGCCCCAAGTGAAGAAAGAGCTTATGCGCATGCAGTCTATGGGGGTTATTGAAGAGGTTGTTGAAGCGACTGATTGGTGTTCCAGTTTGCAACCTGAAAAGGTTGAATGAGGCGGTGAAGAGAGAGAGATTTGTGCTACCGACATTAAAAGATATAGCTCCAAAGTTGGCTGGGGCTAAGTTCTTTTCCACATTAGACGCTTCTAGTGGCTTTTGGCAGATCCCCCTGGATCCAAAGTGCCGCAAACTGACTACCTTTATCACACCGGTAGGTCGGTTCTGCTTCTGCAGACTCCCCTTTGGGATATCCGCCGCTCCTGAAATCTTTCAAAGGGAAATAAGTTCTCTCCTGAGTAACCACGTGGGCACGGCAGTCTTCATGGACGACATTCTAGTGTATGGGTCTACTGTGGAGGAGCATGATCAGCGTTTAAGTTGTGTACTACAGGCTATCAAAGAGTCTGGGCTGAAGCTGAATAAAGAAAAATGTCATTTCAGGAAAACTGAATTATGTTACTTTGGGCATATCATCAATGGGGATGGCATCAAGCCAGACCCGAGAAAATTTGTGCTATTGAACAAATGAAAAGTCCTTCTGATGTACATGAGCTGAGACAGATATTGGGCCTTGTAAATTACGTGGGCAAGTTTCTTCCAGATTTATCTACGGTTCTACACCCTATCACAGAGTTACTTAAGAAAGACGTTGCCTGGGTCTGGGGACCTTCACAAGAAAAAGCTTTCCTGCATGCCAAGTCCCTGCTGGGGTCTGCCCCAGTGCTGGGGTTCTACGACCCTTCAAAAAAGACTGTGGTTAGTGCCGATGCAAGCAGTTATGGGTTGGGGCTGCACTCCTGCAGCTGAATGAAAATAAACTACAGCCCATCGCCTACTGTTCCCGCACACTGACGGCTGCGGAGTCAAAATACGCTCAAATTGAGAAAGAGTGCCTGGCTGCAGTTTGGGCCTGTGAGCGCTCTCAGCGTTATCTAGTGGGTTTGGAGAAATTTAGTTTGGAAACTGACCACAAACCGCTAGTCCCTCTAATCAACTCCTATGACATTGACAAAACACCCTTGAGATGCCAGAGACTTTTAATGAGACTGCTCAGGTTCAATGTTCAGGCAGTGCATGTGCCGGGGAAACAACTGGTTGTGGCGGATACACTATCCAGGCTCCCGCTGGCTGCTGCTGAAGAATCCTCCACAGAATCTGAGGTGAAAGTGTATGTTGATTCAGTTCTGGCCTCTAAGTCCATTTCTTCAAGGAAACTGAAGGAAATAAAGAGAGAGACATATTTGGACACAGATCTGCAAGAGGTTATAAGGTACATAAAAGAAGGATGGCCCGAGAGCCGGGCAGCCTGGATGTCTTTAAGTGCTTACCAGCCAGAGAGGTCGCAGCTCACGGAGCTGGAGGGGTTGGTGCTGTTCCAAGACCGCATTGTAATTTCTGTCAGCATGAGGAAGGAGATGGCCACTTAGGCATTACAAACAGGATTCACGATGGCCACTTAGGCATTACAAAGTGCAGAGAAAGGGCAGCTACAGCTGTGTGGTGGCCTGGGATCAGCTCCGACATTGCAAATCACATGTCAAAATGTGCCTTTTGCCGGGAACGCCGGCCTACTCAGAGAAGGGAGTCCTTGATTTCTACTCCGCTGCCTGCGGGGCCGTGGCAGAAAATAGCTGCTGATTTGTGTGAACTGCACGGGAAAAAGTTCCTTGTAGTGATCGACTACTATTCCAGGTATTTGGAGATTGCACCCCTGAATGATATCACAAGTCAGGCCATTATTATTCGCCTGAAGAGCTTGTTCGCCCGCTGGGGCATTCCAATGGAGCTAGTGAGTGATAATGGTATGCAGTTTCTTTGTACGCTTCTACAGAGTTCAGTGCTTTCAGCAGGGAGTATGATTTTGTACATTCCACGTCAAGTCCACATTATCTGCAGGCCAACGGAATGGCTGAAAGGGCAGTTCAAACCACAAAATTCATTCTAAAGCAATCTGAGCCGTACCTAGCCCTCTTGTCATTACAGGGCGACGTCCATTCAAGCCACCGGGTTTAGCCCGGCACAGCTGATGCTAGGACGCCAGATTCACACCACTTTACCCTCAATGGGTGTCTTCAAGCCGCCTGGCCCTGTTCCTCGGGACGAAGTCCTTAGGAGGGATGAAGAGGCCAAAAAGGGTTATCATTTCTTCTACGACAGGAGACATTCTGTCAGGCCCTTACAGGAACTGAAAGCGGGCCAAAGTGTCAGAATTAAACTGGATGATGAGAAGAAATGGAAGACGCCTTCTACGGTAGTTGGCTGCTCTCCAGAACCAAGGTCTTATACAGTCCTTACGGAGGGAGGGACGGTTACACGCCGTAACTGAAGACATCTTTAGTCTGTACCTGAGAGTCTGGAACTGGATGCCTCAGTACCACCGCCGGTGAGATCCCCTGTTCTAAGAGAGGTGCCTTCCCCTCAGCAAGACCACAACGGGGATATATCTTTGCCTCCAGCGGACTCTTGTTCACCATCTTCTGTATCAGAGGACAGTTCATGCAAAGTTACATCAAGCGGAAGAGTGGTGAAACTTCCGGCCCGATATAGGGACTGACTTTAGCTAGAACAGTGACCGGAAGTATGGGCAGAATAATCCCATGGTCACTGTGGACTAGGGTAGTCTACCCCGATGTCCAAGTCAGGATGTAATTGTATGTGTTAATATTTTCTGAACCTATTTGTTTATATATTGTTCAAAAAAAAATGTTGTTGTATACTCTGTTCGTATACCTTGTTATTTGTTATATTCAAATGTATGCTTCGCCTTTGAAAAAGGGGAAGATGTGATGAGAGCAGGATGTGATGTCACTAGTTTGGGGGCGGGGGCTTAGGTCTGGTAGTCTGTGTCGCAGTTAGTTAGTACAATCAACCTGACCAGATGTGTATTGCTATGCTCTGTAATAAAATAGAGTTGTACCATCATTGCTGTGTCCTGCATATGTCCTGCATCTCATGACATTTAGGTTTGTTTTTTTAATAAAAGCAGCTGACATCATAACATATCAACTCACCTGGAGCAAGGGTGATGACCTGGTGTATTCTCATTGAAAAGGGCAGTGATTTTATAGGTCTCAGCATCATCTCTACTGCACGTTCAACATCAGCACTTTCCACTAAAAAACAGCTCCACTGATGAGGACTTTATACAATTGCAGTGCATCTTGGATGTCATAACCCTTAGCCATCAACCTGTCTGCTTTCTATTTAAAGCTCCTTCCTTCACCATCAGGGGGAACATTTACATGGTTTGACTCAAAATAGTTCCATGTGCCAGCTTTAACTCCACATTTGTGGATTTCTGTTTTAAAAAGCAGGATGTTTCCTTTCTGTTTATAGTGTGTGCATGGTCCATCACTAAAAAATTAAAGGTTTGAAACTTGTGGATGAGTAGCATGAAGGTAGTCTAGCACTGGATCAAGATATTTCCATATAGCAGGATTGCCTTCGTATCTGGAAGGTGAGATTGTGGTGAAGCATATAGGCTTCTGTTGCCATAAATACATTACCCCAGTGTGTGGGTGGCCTCAAAGTGTACAGCTTGGATCTCTGATTTTTATTTACAGAAAAATCAATGCAGATCAATGTCTCATACACTGCCAGAATTTTATTTAGCTCATGATAGTAGGTGTTTTGCTGTTTGACATTGAACAAGTGCTTCTTAAACCTGTGAATGTTGTTGTGAGGCAATTCTGTAAGGGTCTCCTGTGGAAACCCAGTTTGGGAAATCCTGCATTAAACAATTACACATCCTCTATACAATATATTTTTTAAACTTTACTTATGACTGAGTATACCAGTTTAAGAGATAGAAACTTGACCTTTGCTTTGTTTATATCCTAGTATTCTTTCTCTTTTCATATGGTATTTGCTTGGTAGGAGGCACTTGCCTATTTTGCTTATATTTTATTGATATTTATACAGCCTGTTACACTTAATATGGAAGAAGCCACAGAACAAGTAACATTCTTTTCATTGCAAGCTGTAAATGATGATAGCCTACAGAGTCTGGACTTGGAGGAGTTTTTTACTTCAGAGTCCGGGGACATTTGATTGGGAGACTTATTTCATTCCATGGAACTACTACGATTAAAAGAGATCTGTCTTAAACTTGACACATGGATCCTAAATAAATATTTAAATCTAAAAATGATACCAAGGGGTTTACGTGTGAGAAAATTTACCACTTTTGAAGTATAGGATATTTCATTTGTTAATGAATGGAACGACATTCTTTCTGAATGTTCCATCAGATTGATAGTTATGTTAATCAGATATAAAATGGAACAGCTAACTAAAGCAAGGAGTGAAATTACCATTCTACAGGGTGAACTGAATAAATGTACTGACTTATCTGATTACGGTAAATTTGATAAAATGTTACAAGATATAGTAGAAAAAACTAAACATGAAATAGTACAACAAAAGCACATTCAGTTTCTTAGAGACCAAATAGATTACAACACTGGTCAGGTATTTCTATGGCAGAGAAATAATCGTAGAAAATTGGTTAATAAGAACAAAAACCATAATAAGACCAAATCTCAAAATTCAGGAGATGAAAATGGTACTGTAGCCACTAATACTTTCAAGAATAAACGTAGACATAGGAGATCTGGTAATCCTAAAAAGTGTAAGTAAATTGTGTATAAACTCAAGGGAAATTCCTGATAAATACAGTCAGTAATATATTAGACCAAAGAGAGAGGAAAGGATTGTCTATAGAAATAAACAAAGTGGATATTTATTGGTCTTATAAAATATGTCATAAAGTTAATATATCTAGTATCAACATCTAAAAAAAACTCCTATTAGAAACTTAATATTTAAAAGTTATTATTTAAAAGTTAGGATGTGGCCACATCTCTAAAAAACTTTCCAATATAATTTCATAGATAAAAGTGTATTCTATGAGTAAGCTATTAAAATTTAAATCAATGCTAAGTTTGTCACTAAAAATCTATTATTA
This sequence comes from Bombina bombina, assembly GCF_027579735.1. Classification (NCBI taxonomy): domain Eukaryota; kingdom Metazoa; phylum Chordata; class Amphibia; order Anura; family Bombinatoridae; genus Bombina; species Bombina bombina. The sequence goes on from NC_069501.1 coordinate 222,835,184, forward strand.
AGTGATTAAGCACAATGCATAATTACATAATACATTTGATGAGAAAAATAATGAGTAATGTTCCGTTATGAGTAAACAGCTGTTTAAATGCCAGCCCTAAGAAACGTGTTAGTCTTACATTTGTAAGTCACTTATGAAAAAGGCAAAGATATATCCTTTCAAGTCCGTAATATGGACCTATTTTCTTATGATGTGTTAGTTCCAAAAGCACTTCCAATATGATTAGTGTGTAGTTCACTATGAAAAAGGCAAAGATCGATGTAATGGCAAAGATCGATGTTTAGATCTGTCTTAGATCTGGTATTCTCATGAGGCAAAGTTTCTATACTGACCGGTCAGTTTTAACGTGATGTGAATAATGTTGTTATATCTTACCGGACCTCTGATGTGGCTAGTCAGTCGACTACGTTTGTGACAGGCTTGGAGGCTGTTAGTTTTACCACACTGAGATCTCAATAGCTCCCTAGCGTGTATACAGCATTTTCACTGTCAGCGTTGTCTTTCCGGTCACCTGACCTATTCTGCCAATCAGGAAGCTATTCTGCCAACTTAGTGAAATTGAAAACAGGGTTTTGAGTTATGGGTTGGGATTCTGTCCCACAAGGAGTTTTAACTTATTCAACACCATAATGGAACTTAATAAATTTATCAGAAAGTTGACACTCATTAAACATTTTAATGAAGGTGATCCTTCTGGTGTTGAAGGAGTGGCCCGGAGTGGCCCAACCCATGAACCAAATGATTTGACTATTTAGATGCTTGTGCCATTAGAACACTTGAGGAGTTGGAACATTGTTTTGCCCCTAGTGAGAGTCCAGCTGATGACATACATTATTCCAGATTGAAAAGACCATCTCTCTTTCATCCAATGCACAGCAGGGGTAAATCCCTAGAGCTATATCATAGAAGAGTTGTGGAAGATCTAAATTGCTCTCCAAGAACAATTCTAGACAAAATTTGAATCTGAATAAAAAAGAATGAGAGATTCCCTTAAAAATAATGAAGAAATTGTCATTCGGCAATCGATTAAGGGGGGTAGTGTGGTGGTACTTGACAGGTCACAATATGTAGCAGAAGCTTTCAGACAACTTAGGGATGAACAAACATGCCATTTTACATATACAGTTAAACATACAATCCCAAACTAAGATAAAACACTCTGATCTGAAACCCAAATCCAAATTTAATCCTGTACAGTCAAAAGGTAACTATTTAGATACCTTCGAAAAATTAGTTATTAAAGATATTAAAAGATGTAACCCTCCCCGTCCAAAGAAATTTAACATGAGCATTAAAGAAAAAACTATAATTAATAATTTGCAGAATAACAAAGAGTTAACAATTAAATCCGCTGATAAGGGTGGAGGTATAGTTGTGATGGACACAAAAAACTATCTCATTGAAGCCCATAGACTATTGGACAATACAAAAACATATAAAAAAACTGGACTTTAATCCCACTATGAAATACTCTCAAACATTGAACAAATTACTGGTAGAGGGTAGAAGGTCGGGTATTCTGAATGAAAAAGAATTCCAATACCTTACCCCAAAGAACCCCAGAATACCGATCTTCTACTTTCTACCAAAAATACACTAATGTCTCACGAACCCCCCAGGTAGGCCCATCATATCGGGATTGATTCAATATCATCTAACCTCTCCAGATATGTAGATGGATATTACAAAAAAACATGTCACAAACCTCAATTCCTACTTAAGAGATTCCACCCAGGTATTAAATATACTAAATACCCTCCAATGGGGAGAAGATATGTATTTGGCTACTTGTGATGTGACATCACTGTATACAGTGATAGATCACACACAAGGCCTAGAAGCAGTTAAATATTTCTGAAATAAGATAAAGACATGTCTGAATTACATAGAAATTTTATTTTAAAAGTATCAAATTTATCTTAGAGAATAATTACTTCTCATTTAATGAGAAGTTCTACCTCCAATAGAAGGAACAGCAATGGGTACAAGGTTTGCACCTAGCTACACGAACCTCTTCATGGGTTTTCTGGGAAGAGGAATTCTTTAATTCGGGTAGCTATGGTGCAAACCTTGTACTCTTTAAGAGGTACATAGATGACCTTATATTAATCTGCAAAGGTCCAGAATATGACCTTATCAAAATGTTTGAAGATATGAATAAAAATAATTATGGCCTGAAATTTACATATAACATAAGTAAAAATTCAATTGTCTTTCTAGACCTGGAAATTATGTCTTAGGGGTAACAAAATTGAGACCAAAACACACTTTAAAAAGGTGGATTGCAACAATTATCTTCACGCCAACAGTTGCCACCTGGACAGTGGACACCTGGAAAAATAACATCCCCATAGGACAGTGTCTTAGAATACGTAAAAACTGTTCAAGGATGACAGATTTTGAGGAACAGGCAGGAACTTTTATTGAAAGATTTAACTCTAAGGTTACAACATAGTACATACTAAAAAGGCATTAGAAAGAGCAAAAAATACAAATAGAGAATCATTATTAGTATATAAGGAAAAGATAAGTGTTGAAAGTGACTCAATTAAAATCCCATTTGTAACTGACTACCACATTGATCATAATCTGATCAAAAAATTGTTAAAAAACATTGGCACCTCATTAAAGAGGATGATATCTTAGGAGATAAAATACCAAATAATCCGAGTTTTGTATTCAAAAGAGCAACTAACCTAAAATCAATACTTGCCCCAAGTGAAATGAAAAAACAAAACAATATAAAAACATTAGTGCAAAAAAGACCTTCATGGACAAAGATTGGCTGGGTTTTACCCCTGCTACTCCTGTAAAGCATGTGGACATAGTAAAAAATTGACTAAAATACAGATAGGTAGTATAGAAGAAACTATACAAATAAAAGAACTAATAAGATGTACCCAAAAAGGTATCATCTATATCTTAAAGTGTACCTGCAATATGTTTTATTTTGGGAAACTAAGAGGGCTGTACGAGATAGAATCAGGGAGCACCTTCGCAATATAGAAAATGGAATTGAAGATACACACCTCTATAAACATTTAAAAACTGTTCATAAGGGTAATACAAAGGACATGTCTTATTGGGGGATTTATAAAGTACAAAAAACATTGGAGAGGGGCGACATACAGAAAAAACTATTACTCAAAGAGCAGATACATTTTTAAATATGACACTTTATTCCCTATAAAAGGCTTAATTCAGAGTTGGATATATCACCATTCCTTTTGGATTAAAAACATTATACACACTAACACATAACAAATCTGTTTAGAGTATTTTGTTAAGAGATAGAATACACTTTTTTATATATAGAGATAATTTTTTTCTAAAAAATGGTTTTTAAAATTACACAATAAATATCACATTGTACATATATGCACTATTGCACCTTATATAGCATAAAAATAAAAACGTTTCCTTTTTTCTTTCTTTTTCTTTTCTTTTCTTTTCTTTTCTTTATTATCTTTATATCACAAGAAATATTTTGCATACCTAAAGCACTTTAATTGTTTTACTTTTATAGTAAATATAGTTGAACAGTAATTAAATTAATTTTCACTAAAGAGCATTAAAAAGAAAATACAGACATGACAGTAGTGAAGTTGGTCTGCAATAGAAACACCATTCCAAAGATAAGGTCTATGAATAAATTAATAAGGATTAAGCCCAAATAAAACTATGGATATTAAAGTAGTGAAGTTGGTAAGCAATCGAAATTTCCACCTTAAATTTAAGGCTCACAAATTAACCAATAAGGAAAGAGCTGGATCTTTAAAAAGAGAGGTGCTTCATGGTCTCAAATCATTCTTGATAAAGCTCTATGAGAGAGCGAAATGCGTCGAATGGAATTGTGGGACTGTGCACCTTGATTACACAACAATACCTTTGACCACGAATTTTAACAACCCAGGTTGGCCTCATATCAATA